>NW_028318083.1:34195000-34495000 GCF_062004578.1 Staurois parvus | reverse complement strand
GTTTAACATCTTTGCAATCTTCTTATAGCCATTGCCCTTCCTGTGAAGAGAAATCACCTCTTCTCTTGTCTTCCTGGACCATTCTCTTGCCTTCACCATGTTTGTAACCACACCAGTAAATGTCTAGAAGGAGCTGAGTATCACAGTCATTTTAAAGCTGCCTAATTGGTGCTTATTATGCTTGATTGCTGCTCGGTGACATCCACAGGTGTTTTCAATACCTGATGGAAAGCACCTGTATGAACCTCTGTTCTTCAGAGTGGTAGTCTTTAAGGGGTTGAATAATTGTGGCAATGAAGAAACCACATAAGAACCATTTACTACTGTATTACATAAACAATTGATGTCATTTTAGTTGCATTTGGGTAGTTACAACGTCCTTGTAGGATTTGATTCTGAATACAATTCCAAATGTACACTATAGTCCCTAAACCCCTTTACAGCATTGGGGGTTGAATAATTTTGGTCACAACTGTAATAATCAGAATTTTTGATGAAAGATTTTGGTCAGAATGGCTTTATTTTTGCAGAAAAGTGCTTTGTTATGTGATCCCTTATGTGTCAGTGCGTTCATATTGATTCTTCGCTGCAGCTATTATAAGCTATCAGAAAGCTTGCTCCCTGCAATTGTACAATGGATGTAGACACTGTACAATTCATATTCATTTTCTCATTTTAATGTAAGTGTCCAGGCTTCTATGAATGCACATGCAACATGCTGTACATATTTTCTTTTCCTAGAGTAGACCTGTGTTCTGGATGCTAGCTTATTGTTATGTAAATCTACTCCTAGTGGACCTTTAAATCAGATTTCCATTTAAATGTTGGGATCCCAACCTTTAGGCCTTGTTAACACTAGCAGTGCTCTCTGAAGAGTGATCTGAATTCAGATCACACTTCAGAGAGCATTTGACAGGAACTGAGGCTGTAATTCATTGCCTCCTCGCCACCTGTTTTAACCCCTTAAACCCCACCCTAGTGCGTCTCAACCACATTGCAAGCCCCACTCTGACTGTGGGAATAATTGTTGCTGCACCATGATGCAAGGCATCATTGCCACTGCATATGTGCTTCTCCCCTTCAGCAAAAGAGCTGAATCAGACTATGACTAGGGACTAGGTTGTGCTCCTGCTAGGACTGGCAGTGAAACTACACTTAAGGCTTCATATACACGAGCAGCTCCTAAACTCGAATTTAGGAGCTTTTGGCATTTTTTTTGCCAATGCGCCTAAACTCAACTCCATAAAAGCCTATGTGTCCATGTACACATAGGCTTTTAGCAGAGTTTAGGAGCTGCCGCATTTAGGTTGGGTTAAACCGCCCTCTCCTGAATGTAGAAGAATTGTGTTCAGGATAGGAACATTTTGACCGCCAACCGCAGGAGAATGCAAAATGCAGCAAGACTGCGGTACCGCAGTTGGCACGGTGTGCCACGGTTTTGCCGCGATTTGCATTTTCCCGCGGCCGGTGGTCATGGCAGGCTCATGTACATGAAGCCTAACAGTACTGGCTGGCAAAGGACAGTAATAGGGCAGACTGGTAGACTGCAGCAGGGCTGAAATGGCAGACAGGGAACTTGGCAAGACTAGTTGTGTCCAACTTAATGCTTGAGTGGAGACAGCATCAACCTTGAGTTTAAAATTACTTCCTCCCTCATCATCATGTGACACAACCAAGACACTCTGAGCACTATCTGGAAGTGACTGTGGGTGGAAGATGAGGCAGCATTGACTTTGACAACCTGCTGCCTGCAAATTGTACATATAACATACACTATATTGCCAAAAGTATTGGGATGCCTGCCTTTACACACATGAACTTTAATGGCATCCCAGTTTTAGTCTGTAGGGTTCAATATTGAGTTGGCCCACGCTTTAAGGACTGCTCCCCATTAAGGATTGGCACCTTTGGGGGTGGGTACCCGCTCCCACTTCTGATCCGATCACCTAGGCGTCCAGAAGTGGAAGGTGTCCTCCCTCCCTGTAGTCTTTTGGGACACGTGACCGCAAGCTGTCACAGCCGGGTGCCCACACTGAAGATTCCAGCCTCCTGGAATTCAGGATGGCCAGTGAAACACGCTGCGAGAGACACTCAGCGGGACCGAGGGACAGGTAAGTGGCTGGTTTTTTTAAAGCCAGCAGCTACAGTTTTTGAAGCTGTTGACTTTTATTTTTTGACAGGGTGAGTGGAACTCCACTTTAAAATACCAAACCTAACAGTTGACTGTGGAATATTTAGTAGCAAGGAAATTTTACGGATGGACTTATTGCACAGGTGGCAACCTATAATGGTACTATGCTTGAATTCACCTGAGCTCCTAAGAGTGACCCATTCTTTCACAAATGTTCGTAGAAGCAGTCTGCATGTCTAGATGCTTGACTTTATACACCTGATTGGAACATCTGAATCCAGTGATTTGAAGGGGTGTCCCAATACTTTTGGCAATATAGTGTATTAACACGTTATATTTTTCTAACTTGATAAAATATATAAATGCATTTTTTAAACTGGACAAAATATATATATGTATTTAAAGACTTTATATCTTATTAAGGAGAATGATGTATATCGAATCTGGCTTGCTTCTTTACTGCTAGTTTAAATAGGTTAAATTGTGGGAAATTATAAAAAGGCCATTCTGAATTTTCTGCAGATTGTTTGAACTTCTGTGTCAGGCAGCTTATAAAGGGCACTGTCTACCAAAAGAGCAATGCTAAATCATAGTGGTAAATCATAATTATAAACTACAATGACAGCTACTGAATTGGGCAGGTCACAATACATGACCTCTTGTCTATTGTGAGGAAACACTGTAGCCAGCCATCTGTTGTGTGTTGGCCTATATTCACAGTCAGTTTGTCACATCATAAATTCCTGAAAACTAGAATTGCTAAAGCGTTTCTGTATCTCCAGTGTTACAGCTAGGCTAGCGAAACATGAGTAATTTTTTTTCATTCAACCAGTGGTTTGAATGAAAGAAAATGACTTGAAATACTTAATGTGAATGGGGAAATTGCTCCCCTTGTGCTCTTGTATTCTTCCCTGCCATCAGAATACATTGATTGGCATAGCCATAGCCAGAGTCGCCGATTAACAGACAATTTTCCAAAAGGCTGGTTGTACACAAATCGATAGATTGACTTGTGATCAACCAGCCTGCCCATACATGGATTGAAAATTGTCCAATCCCTGCCAAACTGGACAAATTTTGATCCATGTATGGCTGGCTTAAAGCTTACAACTGGTTATACACTGTACAAATTTCTTCGCCGCCTAGATGAAATTACTCAGTTGGTGACCCTGCCATACCTGCTCTGTTCAGTCAACTGTTGTCAAAGGAGCCTGCTGGAAAAATATAATAGTTGCAGTGGGAGATTTATTTATCTCCACGCTATAGTGTGGACAGAGGAACCTGCTAGTTTTTTCATTCAGCCAGAAGGCTGAATGGAAAAAACTATAAGTGTATGGCCAACTTTAATATGGATTTACAAATGTGCTCAAAAGTTTACGTACCCTTAGAGAATTGGTAATATACAGAACACGAGTGAGCAGGCAAAACACATTTCTTTTATTGGATTCATATTAACCGCTTCCGCGCCACCCTATAGCAGAAATACTGCTACAGGGCAGCACGGGTGCACAAATCACATATATATAGCAGCACGCATGCCCTATCAGTGTCGCCATTCGTGGCCATGCCTGTCAATCACTGGGTTCCGGAAGGTAATTACTCGCCGGCGCTCGGTGATTTCCAAAGATCAACAGGGAAGAGGACTGTTTTGTTTACAAACATTCCTCCTCCCTGTCAGCTTGGGCACACTGCTCTGGATAAACTGATCAATTACACAGCGCAAAAAAAGAATTAATATAAAGAAAAGTCCACAATCCAAAAAAGAACCGTGATTAAGGCAGAGCTTCACTCAAAAAGGGAAGTTCCGCTTTAAAGACTGATCCCCCGCTCCCCATTAAGGATTGGCACCTATCCGAAATTGACAGGTACCCACTTCCACTGCAATCACCTAGGCATTCAGAAGCGGAAGTTGTCCTCCTACCCTTCCTCCCCATAGTCATTTGGGACACGTGACAGGTCCCTGAAGACTACGGGGCCATTCAGGAAGCGAAGCACTACTCGCGCATGCGCAGTGGGCACCCGGCTGTGAAGCCGCAAGCTGTCACAGCCGGGTGCCAACACTGAAGATGCCGACTCCTGGAACACCAGATGGCTGGTGAAACGGGCTGCGGGGAAGACACTGCGGGATCGTGGGACAGGTGAGTGGCTGTTTTTTTTAAAAGTCAGCAGCTACAGTTTTTGTAGCTGCTGTCTTTTATTTTTTTACAGTGTGAGTGGAACTTCACTTTAAGTGCTCCAATAAAAAGAATCCATGCCAAAAAGAAGAAAACTCCAAAAAGAAATATATATATATATATATATATATATATATATATATATATATATATATATATATATATATATATACAGTTGCAAGAAAAAGTATGTGAACCCCTTGGGATTACGTGGAGTTTTGCATGAATTGGGCATAAAATGTGCTCTGAACGTCATCTAAGTCACAACAATAGAAGAACACAGTCTGCTGAACATAATACTACACAAACATTAGATGTTGCCATGGTTTAATTGCACAAAACATGTAAACATTCACAGTGCAGGGAGGAAAAAGTATGTGAACCTTTGGACTTAATAACTGGTTGACCCTCCTTTGGCAGCAATAACCTCAACCAAACGTTTCCTGTAGTTGCAGATCAGACCTGCACAACAATCTGGAGTAATTTTGGACCACTCCTCTTCACAAAACTGTTTCAGTGTAGCAATATTCTTGGGATGTCTGGTGGGAATCGCTCTCTTAAGGTCATGCCACAGCATTCCAATTGGGTTGAGGTCAGGATTCTGACTGGGCCACTCCAGAAGGCGTATTCTGTGCTGTTGCAGCCATTGTTTTGTTGAATTACTTGTATGCTTTGGGTCATTGTCCTGTTGCATTGCCCATCCTCTGCGGAGCTTCAGTTGGCGGACAGATGGTCGTACTTTTTCCTGCAAAATGTCTTGATAAACTCTGGAATTCATTTTCCCATCAATGACAACAATCCGTCCAGGCCCTGAGGCAGCAAAGCAGCCCCAAACCATGATGCTCCCTCCGCCATGTTTTACATTGGGGATGAGGTTTTGATGTTGGTGTGCTGTGCCTTTTTTTCTCCACACATAGTGTTGTGTGTTCTTCCCAAACAACTCAATCTTGGTTTCATCTGTCCACAGTATATTTTGCCAGTAGTGCTGTGGAACATCCAGGTGCTCTTTTGCAAATTTCAAACGTGCTGCAATATTCTTTTTGGACAGCAATGGCTTCCTCCGTGGTGTCCTCCCATGTACTCCATTCTTGTTTAATGTTTTCCTTATTGTAGATGTGTCACCAAAAATGTTAGCATGTGCCAGAGATTTCTGTAGGTCTTTAGCTGACACTCTGGGATTCTTCTTTACCTCATGCAGCATTCTGCGCTGTGCTCTTGCAGTCATTTTTACAGGACGACCACGCCTAGGGAGAGTAGCAACAGTGCTAAACTTTCTCCATTTGTAGACAGTCTGTCTTACTGTGGACACATGAACATCAAGGCTTTTGGAGATACTTTTGTAACCCTTTCCAGCTTCATGCAAGTCAACAATTCTTCATCACAGGTCTTCTGAGAGCTCTTTTCTGTGAGGCATGGTTCACATCAGACAGTGCTTCTTGAAACCAGTAAACCCAAAACAGGTGCGTGTTTTTTAAGGGCAGGACAGCTGTCAGCAACACATCCAATATCATGACACTGATTGGAGTCAAGGTTGGCTCACTCCTGGCTCCAATTAGCTCTGGGAGAAGTCATTAAGCTAGGGCCTCACATACTTTTTCTTCCCTGCACTGTGAATGTTTACATGTTATGTGCAATTAAACCATGGCAACATCTAATGTTTGTGTAGTATTATGTTCAGCAGACTGTGCTCTTCTATTGTTGTGACTTAGATGACGTTCAGAGCACATTTTATGCCCAATTCATGCAAAACTCCACGTAATCCCAAGGGGTTCACATACTTTTTCTTGCAACTGTATGTATATATATATATATATATATATATATACTGTATATAGTTCCTGAAAAAAACACAAGGTAATTACACCACGTAGTGCTTAGTGATCCCTCCCTTGTGGAATCCACGCTCACCAGATATGATGGACTCCTAGTTTTTAGGGCTTAAGAGTCAAAAACGCTTATTACTGGTGAGATGTGCTCACAGAGATATCCGGGGTTCAATGAAGTATAGGTGCAATTCATCAATGTATTCCAAGATTCATCATGCGGGCAAAGGGGAACCCGAAAGGACACTAATAGTGTAATACTGTTAAGCTTCTTTATTCAAATAAAACAGTGGTACACATTGCACTCACATTTTCTAAGCAACATATGAGCCTTGAGATAGTATATTATCCACAGCCTTAAACCATAGTACAGCGCTAGTAAAAATGGCTCCGGAGCGCTCTCTTTCTTTTTGCTCCACTCGCCGGACGTGATGTCACACAGCCTAGCCGGAACCGGAAATTGTGTCAACACGTTTCACGTCTGGTGAGTGGGAGCGCACATGAACAGCAACACTCCGGAGCCATTTTGACTAGCGCTGCACTGTGGTTGAAGGCTGTGGATAATATACTATCTCATGGCTCATATGTTGCTTAGAAAATGTGAGTGGAATGTGAATCGCTGTTTTATTTGAATAAACAAATGGTCTTTTCTCAAATTGTAAAGGTGTAAAATGTTCTGGGTTTGATTATAGCTACAATATTTTATTACCAAGGAGATTTTGCATCTGTAGGCTGTGGAATATGTCTGTTTTAAATAAATTATTCAAGACTTTCCTTTTGTGATATATCTGCTTTACTGATCATTAACGAGGACAGGCATTTTGTCCAAGAAATGTCATGCTTCTTCTAGCCGAATACGATGTTTTAGATGTCCTTGCCAGGAAAATAGCTTAAGCTGTAAAAGGAGATCACTTCCTACTTTCATGATTCATCTCCCATTCTGTTTTTATTAACCAGGGTAGTACTTTAAAAACGCTACAATCTTAAAGATAAAAAAAAGTTAGACTGTTAAATGGAAACTATAATTGTGCAATTTTATTTTAGTTTTCAGTAAGTTTAAATTTGAAGCTGTTTTAAATCAGTTTTTAATATATATGTACATTCTTAGTTTTACATAGTTACATAGTGTGGTTAAAAAAAAAGACACAATCTAGTTCAACCAATAAAAACTAAAAAAAAATGTATACAATCCTATATAAATAATCTTATATCACAGTTGATCCAGAGGAAGGAAAAAAAAACACAGCAAAGCATGATCCAATTTGCTCCAACAGGGGAAACCTTTCCTTCCTGATCCCCTTAGAGGCAATTGGATATTCCCTGGACCAACTTTACCTATAAATGTTAGTATCCAGTTATATCATGTTCATTTAGGAAAGAATACAGGCCTTTTTTAAAGCAGTCTACTGAGCTGACCAGAACCAGCTCTTGAGGGAGTCTCTTTTCGTATTTGGAGATTAAATCTTTTTTCCTCCAAATGTAAAGAGTGCCCCCTTGTCCTCTGTGATGACCTTAAAGTGAATAACTCTACACCAAGTTCACTATATAGTTTATTCTCTCAAGAGAGAATAAATTTAGTTTCTCTAATCTTTCCTCATAGCTGAACTCCTCTATGCCTCTTATCAGTTTGGTTGCACTTTCTCGGTTCCCCCAATTTCCTTTTTTTGAATTTGTAAGGGTGTGGGGAGTGGATAATTACTGATGTGCAATGTTAAACTGCAATACGCTCTTTGGTCAGTAGATGGCAGCAAAGTACAAGAATCGATTTTGCATTGAGGTTTACTAAGACAAAAACTAATGCTTATTTACCTTATAAAGTTTCATGAATGCTAATTTAGGGGCTGAGTAGGACCCTCAGAAGGGTCATAGTGAACTGTAAATATAGGTTTGAGGCTGAAATTAGGAAATTACTTACTGCATCACAAACTCTCTGGGAAGGGGAGGAGTTCTGGTGCAGAGCAGGAAGTGAGAGGGCTTCTGTGTCTGGCTGGTGTATGCTGAGGACGTCTGGAGAATCTGTGCGGAGCCTGGAAGAGGATTTACGGCTCACAGTGGAGTCTGGCAACGGCACCTAGGGAAGATTCACCGCGACTAGACCGGGAAACAAGTGACTTTACGGTCCGGTTCTGGAGTGGACCAGTGGATCAGGAAAAAGCACCAAGAGCCTGCCAAGGAACTGTAAGTGCGGCTTTGCCGCAGCACATCGCACCACACGTGTTCATTGACATTTTGGATATACCAGAAAGCTACAAGAGACATACTCCACTTTCCTTTGGATTACAAATAGTATTGCGCAATACTTAGGGTGCACCCCAACGTTATATCTTGCTCAGGAACATTCAGGCGCAGCCAGGCTGCTTTCTGGACATTGGGGGAAAGTCCGCAAGTACAGGGTTAGTGTTAGACAGTATTATTCTTACTGTATGGTTATGCGCTGTTATCATTCTGTTTATGTATGCTCAACTACATGTTCACTATAACTGTTCAGTAAACGTAATTGTTGTAAAAGAACCACTGTCTGTGTCTGTGTGGCATCGTGTACCCTCTGAATCTGTGGGCCCAGCCCTCAGTTCTCTTTCATTTGGCTCTGCGAGCAGGGTACATTGATCGCCATGCAGAACGCAACTGGTTCCGAGGCGGCTCTGGCCGTGGCCTCTGTCACTCCTCCTGCCGTGGGAGTAGCTCCGACCATGTGTTTGCCCGCAGGAGCAATATTGAACCAGCTTGTGTGGTTTGATGGCCAGAATATGCTGTTAGAAGACTGGGCTGCACATCGTAAAAGCACCCGCAGATTGTACAATTTGGCACCGGATTTACAAACAGACGTGGTGCTGAACGCCCTGGAAGGGGATGCTAGACGCACTGTAATGCTACGTTCGGAATAGGAAAGGAAGACACTGGATGCTATATTCTCGATTCTCGAGCCTATTTATGGAGAAACGGCCGGCACTGGCAGCCTTAGGTCCAGCTTCTTCATGCGCTTCC
This sequence comes from Staurois parvus, assembly GCF_062004578.1. Classification (NCBI taxonomy): domain Eukaryota; kingdom Metazoa; phylum Chordata; class Amphibia; order Anura; family Ranidae; genus Staurois; species Staurois parvus. Next base: position 34,485,887 of record NW_028318083.1, on the reverse strand, counting down.
AGCAGGAAGATGAGACTATTCCCCAGTTCGCTAATGCCCTTCAAGAGATATGGGCACATATACAGAAGAGAGAGGCCAGCAGTGCTAACGTGCTTGGAGACGGAGATCAAATCCTCCGGGATCAGTTCGTCCTTGGATTGCAGAGTCATCATCTTCGCCAGGCTCTCAGGGACTGTATCCTGGTGGATACTACATTGCAGTTTCAGAAGATACAAGCTGAGGCTGTGGCCCGAGACAAAGAAGAAGCGTATGGAGCTTACACCGTGAGGATGCAGGCTGCAGGAAGTCAAAGTACTCCCTCTGATGGGGGGGATCTGCGAGAGACAGTGAGGGCACTTAGTGCATCCCTGGGAGAAATTCAGAGACAGTTGGCACAGTTACGGGCTACATCAATGGCCCCAGTTCAGCCTGAGTACAGCCCCCATGGGTCCCCCTCTATATCGATCAACTCAAGGGGCTGTAGTGGGAGATTCTACCATGCACCGGGCTGGCCTGGAAGCATCCACAGAGGCACAGTTGTGTGGTCCTCCAAGAGACTGGAAAACGAGGGGACTGCAGTGTTGGATTTGCCAAGAAAGAGGACATATCTCCCGTCAATGCCCACTAAGGGTCCTGCATCCAGAACAGCCGCCGTTAAACGGGAACCCCTCGCGGTAGTGGGGCACACCATGGGAGGGGGCCAGTTGTCAGGGTACCCCTAACGACCCCCGGAACCTGGTGACCGAAAGCCTTTACCTAAAAGTGCAGATTGAAGAACAGATGGTGGGATGCCTTATAGACACAGGATCAGAAGTAACTACGATGCCAGTGGAGTTCTTTGAAAGACACCGTGATCAAGCTGATGGCGGTAAACCAGACTGCTATACCGGTGTTCAGAGTGGCATGGATGAGAATGAAGCTATGCGGGCAAGATGTCAGCAAGAGAGTGGTGCTTGTAGAGAAACCAGCTCGGTGTGGAGCTCCCGTTGTATTGGGGATAAACGTCCTGTGGGAACTGGACCAGCTCATGTTTACAAAGGAGGGCCCGGGATATTGGAAGAAAACGACTTTCCATGAGCCTACCCAGAAGGCATTCCAGAAGTTGATCCGGAGGTGCGGTATCTGCAAAATACCCCGGAAGATAAGCCGGTGGGAGCAGTGTATGCCCCATATGGAGGAGCCTGTACCGTACCTCCGCGACAGGAGAAGATGATATGGATGTCTGTCGGAAGCCGGCGGAAACTGAATGGGGTAGGGGTGCTGATAGAACCTCTAGGTGTGTCGGAAGCCGGACAGAGCCCAGTTGTCGCCAGGACCATTGTGACAATAATGGAATAATGTAATGGATGGCCATGTGATAGTCCGGTGTGTCAACATACACGACCATGAAGTTACCTTCCATGCTGGAGAAAAAGTGGCTGAGTTATATGTGCTGCAAGGAGAACCACTCGCAGGTAGCCAATTCGCCTTACGGGCTGTTGAAAATGACGTCTGGACCTTGGCAGTGGACCAGAACTCAGTGGAGGAACCCACGCCGGAGTGGAATGGCCATCAGATCTTGGAGCAAATGGAGATTGATGCGAACCAGTTCACCGCTGAACAAATGGAGAAGATTGAAGCAGTACTGTGGGAATTTCAATCTACCTTTTCCAGGTGTAAAGAGGATTTCGTGTGCACCACGGCTATAGAACATGAAATATCGGCTGGGGATACTCCCCCAATTTGAGACAGGTACCGGCAGATCCCGCCTACCCTCTACCAAGAAGTGAAAACGATACTATCACAGATGTTAGACAGTGGAGTGGTAAAAGAGAGCCAATGCCCGTGGGCCACCCCAGTGGTCTTGGTGCGGAAGAAGGATGCGTCCTTGCGATTCTGTGTGGATTATCGAAAGTTAAATGCTGCCACAGTAAAGGACGCTTTTCCCCTGCCCAGGATTGAAGAGTCATTGACGACATTATAGCGGGCCAAGTACTTCTCCACTCTAGACTTGGCGAGCGGTTACTGGCAAGTACCAGTGGCAGAGGATAGACAGAAGACAGCTTTTATCTTACCCATGGGCCTGTATGAATTCAACAGAATGCCCTTCGGGCTGACGAATGCTCCGGGTACATTTCAACACCTAATGGAACACTGCATGGGAGAACTGAACTTTGAGTCGATTCTTATCTACCTGGATGATGTAGTAGTCCATGCCCCTACGTTTGAAGAACATTTGAGAAGATTACGGCAAGTGCTAAGTAGGCTCTGTGCTCATGGTCTAAAGGTCAAACCGAGGAAGTGTCATCTCTTCCAAACAGTAGAGTATCTGGGACACGTCGTATCAGCTGAGAGAGTTCGTCCTGCGGAGAGTAACATAGAGGCAGTGAGCGTGTGGCCATAACCCAAGACACTTCGAGAAGTGAAAGCATTTCTAGGATTGGCTGGGTATTATCGAAGATTTATCAAAGGCTTTGCGAAGATCGCTGGACCACTACACGAACTCTTGAGAGGGACCGCTAAGGGTCCGAAGACACAACCCATATCATGGGGACTGCCTCAGCAACAAGCGTTTGACGAGTTGAAGAAAGCCCTGATTAGTGCCCCCATCCTGGCATATGCTCGGTGTGACAGACCATTCACACTCTACACGGATGGAAGTCTGCATGGATTGGGAGCAGTGCTAGCCCAAGAGCAAGATGGGCAGGAATGAGTCATTGCGTATGCTAGCCGATCCCTACGGGACTCTGAACGCAATCCGGACAATTATAGCTCCTTCAAACTTGAGTTGTGGGCGTTTTGTCTGGGCAATGACTGAAAAGTTCTCATGGTATCTTACCGGAGCACAAGTCCTAGTAGGACAAACAATAACCCATTGGCTCACCTGCAGAATGCAAAGCTGGGCACCTTGGAACAGAGGTGGATGGCAAGGCTAGCGAAGTTTGATTATACCATCAAATACCGTGCAGGTAAGGACAACGCAAATGTGGATGCACTGTCTAGAGTCACCTGGAAAGTCCCAACCAGTGAGGTGGATGAAGAGGATGAAGGGACTGAGATACCCGATCTGGGCAGAGTGCCTCAGCAGTCACCCGTGGCCAGTTCAAGTGGGGTGGCCACCCTCAACACAGTGTTACTGGGGAAGACTGAAGAGGAATGGGCTCAGGTGCAAGAAGATGATCCTGACTTAAAGAAGATCAAACATTGGGTGGAGACTAGCCTATGGCCCAAGCTGGAAGAGAGAAGTCACTTGTCCTCAGATGGATGGAAGCTGCTGCAGTAGTGGGATCGACTACGAAACCGAAATGGAATAATGCACCGGAGGGTGTTTCTACCTGCGGATCTTGAAGAAAGTGGCATATAGTGATACCCAGTAGCCTGGCCTGTAGAGTGGTCCTCGAGGGACATGAAAAGGGTGCCCACTTTGGAGCAAAGAAGACATACAAGTGGGTATAGAGATTCGTGTATTGTCAGCAGTTGGAGCGGATTGTCCGAGAAGTGTGCCAGAAGTGCCGAGCATGTGAGCTGGCGAACAGAGAGCCCCAATTCAAGTAATTTAAAATGTGTGCGCCATTGGAGATACTAATGATTGATTACATCTTGACCGGTCAGTCGGTGAGGGGCCACCAATACTGCCTGGTGATGACTGACCACTTTACAAAGTTCTCCGTGGCGATACCTACCCGTGACCAGACAGCAGAGTCAGTTGCCCATGCAGTGTGTCAACACTTCATCCAGGTCTACAGATGTCCGAAGCGGATTCATTCCGATCAAGGAGCTTGCTTCCAAGGAAAGTTAATGGGAGAGCTGTGTCGGCTGTATGGGATTGAGAAGTCAAGGACGACCCCGTACCACCCACAGGGCAACGGGGCCTGTGAAAGATTCAACAGGACGCTGTTACAGATGCTCCATACTCTGGAGAAAGACCGTAAGCTACACTGGCCCGAGTATTTGCCTGAACTACTCTGGGCGTATAATAATTGTGTTCATAACACTACTGGCTATACGCCACACATGATGCTGTTCGGTCGTCCAGGGCAAGAAGTTGCCGAAATGAACCTTGGGCCTCTTTCGGAGGAGTTCCCCAGGACAGCTGACTCATGGGTGCAGGAGCAACAAGACAAAGTGAGGACTGTCCATCGGCTGGTCAACAAGAAGTTGCAACAGCAAAGCCCTAGGGATCACCAACTGGTGCAGACTACACCCTTGTTGCCAGGGTGGTGCGCACTAAATGGCCCACAGATAAACTGGATGATCGCTGGGAACCGCAGCCATATATTGTGAAACAGCAGGTCTTCCCGGAAGGCCCAGTCTACGGGAAAGCCATGATGGGCCGACTCGAAGAATACACCATAACATGCTCAGACCTTGTCTCTCAGAGAGTCGCCCCACGACAGATAATTCTGGAGATGCTCAGAAGAGACAATCAAAGCCTGTGAGCCCAAGAGACAGAGTGGTGGCTGACCCCTACGTTGCCTTTACAAACTGACGAGTCGTCTGCACCCCATGGTGTAGTACCACACACTGTTACGGAAGATGTGCTACCACCCCGGGAGGGGTCGGGTCATGTTGCTATACCAACTACAGAGAATTCAGTCCTTCACAGGTCGGAGCACTCCACGGCAGGTATTCCCCCTCAGCGCTATGCAGCAGATGAATTTATTTGGTAGTGTTGTCGGGACGCCAATATTTTAGTGGGGTGGCATGTAAGGGTGTGGGGCATGGATAAATACTGATGTGCAATGTTAAACTGCAATATGCTCTTTGGTCAGTAGATGGCAGCAAAGTACAAGAATCGATTTTGCATTGAGGTTTACTAAGACAAAAACTAATGCTTATTTACCTTATAAAGTTTAATGAATGCTAATTTCGGGGCCGAGTAGGACCCTCAGAAGGGTCATAGTGAACTGTAAATGCAGGTTTGAGGCTGCAATTAGGAAATTACTTACTGCATCACAAACTCTCTGGGAAGGGGAGGAGTTCTGGTGCAGAGCAGGAAGTGAGAGGGCTTCTGTGTCTGGCTGGTGTATGCTGAGGACGTCTGGAGAATCTGTGCGGAGCCTGGAAGAGGATTTACGGCTCACAGTGGAGTCTGGCAACGGCACCTAGGGAAGATTCACCGTGACTAGACCGGGAAACAAGTGACTGTATGGTCCGGTTCTGGAGTGGACCAGGAAAAAGCACCAAGAGCCTGCCAAGGAACTGTAAGTGCGGCTTTGCCGCAGCACATCGCACCACATGTGTTCAGTGACATTTTGGATATACCAGAAAGCTACAAGAGACATACTCCACTTTCCTTTGGATTACAAATAGTATTGCGCAATACTTAGGGTGCACCCCAACGTTATATCTTGCTCAGGAACATTCAGGCGCAGCCAGGCTCCTTTCTGGACATTGGCGGAAAGTCCGCAAGTGCGGGGTTAGTGTTAGACAGTATTATTCTTACTGTATGGTTATGCGCGGTTATCATTCTGTTTATGTATGCTCAACTACTTGTTCACAATAACTTTTCAGTAAACGTAATTCTTGTAAAAGAACCACTGTCTATGTCTGTGTGGCATCGTGTACCCTCTGAATCTGTGGGCCCAGCCCTCGGTTCTCTTTCAAATTGATGCCCAAAACTGACCTGCATATTCCAGATGAGGTATTACTAATGATTTGTACAGGGGTAAAATTATATCTTTCTCTCTCTGGAGTCTATATGATCTACCAGAACACCCAGATCCTTCACCACCATTGATTCCCCTAGTTGTACTCCCCCTAGTATGTATGATGCATGCATATTCTTAGCCCCCAAGTGCATACATTTACATTTATCAACATTAAACCTCATTTGCCACATAGTTGTCCACTTAAACAGTGCATTAGGTGTGCTTGTAAACTGGAGACATCCTGTAAGGATGTTATTCCACTTCATAGCTTGGTGTCATCTGCAAACACTGAAATGGTAGTTTTAATCCCAGACCCTATATCATTTATAAATATATTAAAAAGTAAAGGTCCCAACACTGATTTTTCCAAGCTCATAGACTTACTTTACACATTAGCCTGGTGTGGGGAACTGTGTCAAATGCTTTTGCAAAATCCAAGTATACCACAATCAGATTTGTTTGACAACCTTTTTTTTAAACCATGTTGTCTGTTGCTGAAAATATTTTTTTTCCAGCAAGAACCCATCAATATGGTCTTTAATTAAACTCTCCAGTTTCTTCCTAACTATAGAAGTTAAACTAACAGTTCTATAGTTATTTGGTAAAGACTTTGACCCTTTTTTAAATATAAACACCACATTGGCCTTACGACAAACCAGTGGTACTATGCCAGTCATTAAAAGTCCCTAACAATTAGGAACAATTGCTGTGAAATGACAGAGCTAATTTCTTTTAGGACCTGTGGGTGCATGCCATCTGGTCCATTTGCTTTATGCACCTTTATTCTGTCTAAATGTTATTGGATCATATCAATTTTGAACCATTGGTGATCATTTGGAGCTATGCCAATATCATCCCTATTATGGACATGAGCTCCCTCATGCTCCTTTGTATACACAGAGCTGAAGAAGATATTTAATACATTTTACTTCTCTGTGTCCCCAGTCACCCACTCTAGATTATTCTGTAAAGGTCCTACATGCTCAGACCTGACCTTTTTACTATTAATATATTTGAAGAATTTGGGGGGGGTTTGTCCTATTATCTGCAGCCTGTTTTGAATTTTTGATGCCCTGATTTCCTTTTTACATATTCTATTATATTCCTGCTAACAATTAAATGATGATAGCATTCCTTAATTTTTATAATTTTGAAAAGCTCTTTTCTAATTATTTTTTTTTAACTTGAGCCACATTTTATTTTTAGCCTTTTAAACTTATTGCCCATGGGAATATATTTTGAAATGTGTTCCCATCTTGTTAAAGAATTGCGATTTCTGTTCTGTGTTAATTGATGCCAATATTCCCTCCCACTTTCTGGGTAGTTAAAATCCCCCATTATTATCAATGTGCCAACCCTTGAATCCCTTTCTATCGGTGCAAGGAACTGAGTCTCCACCTCCTCATTAATGCTGGTTGGCCTATACCAAACTCCAATGATTACCTTTGTAGTATGCACACCCATGTACAGTTCTACCCATAATGCTTCAGCCTCATCACACTCTCTGTCAATTAGGTTCTCTTTCACATTCCCTTTGAGATTATTTCTTATATAGAGACAGACACCACCAGGAATATGAATAGCCTAGCCATGTGAAGCATGGAGCCAAGATTCAGCAATACCAATTAAACCATAGTTCTCTTTGTGCAACAAAGCTTCCAACTCACCTGTTTTGCTTGGCAGACGTCTGGCATTGGTGAACAAACATTTTAATTCACTGTCACATTTTGCACACACATTTTGCATATTTTAGACAAAAAGTATAATTTTCAATGGTTGTTTGTAACATGGGAACCTTCTTATCACCTGCCAAAGCCCTCCCCCATAATTTCCCATTCCACCCACCAATAGGGACTGAGCCCTGTCTGACCTGTCTCCCTCATTATAATCTAATTCTTCCTCTACCCTCAATCCTAGTTTAAATACTCCTCCAGCCTCCTACAGTAAGCATTTGATTAATGACATATATACTATGGCTTAAAAAAAAAAGAAAAGTAAGTTGCTCTGCAATTCCATTTGTCTTATAAAAAGCTCAGACTAAAACCCCTTGCACATGGGGCTGTCCAGCAGCGGTGCGTCCCGCCCAGCAGTTGGTCCTAAATGCCCATACCACTCATTTACAGCGTTCACCCCTATCCAGCCATAGCCTGCCATAAACTTTTTCAGGCTGCCTGCAGCAGGGCTGGATGCTGCACCTGTCCCTTCCAGGTGCACTAAAATGCCAAGAGGGACACACTGCAGCTGGATGGCCCTTTTTACAAAGGACCTAAGCCATCTGATAAAGGGATAGACCCAAGCACAATCTGTAAACAGGCTTCTTTGGCCACAGCTGAAAACTAATTCTGGTAATAAAGTAAACAAGACATTAGTGATCGTTCCGCCTGGTGATTGCATGGAAGGCTACATAATATTTAGGAAGGCATCTAAACGTTTTTGAAGTTGTCAACACTCTTAGTATCGCTTCCTGGAGGAGGGAGTTCCACATTTTAATTGCTATAACAGTAAAGGACCCTTTCTACAATCTCATTTCAATGCCCCTTTCTTCTAACCTCAAATCATGGCTACGTGTCCTCTTCAGGGACCTTAGTGTAAACAGTTTATTACAGTTACTAAAGTCACCTTTGATATATTTGTGAATTGTAATCAAAGCCCTCATGCACACTGGACCTTTGGCCTTCTCTCCTAGACTCCTTTCCTCCTGGCACCACCTTTTTGAAAGAAAAAAACCCCTTAACGCTTGTAAATGTGGGTAACATGTTTAGGTGCATCAAGTACTTGGGCGTTAATTCATTTCATTGGCCAGAATAATAATCATTACTGAATTAACATTGAGCGATAAATGCGCCAGGTGTTTACACGTGCTTAGATGCATTTACATGCATCAACAAGAGAAATACTGTATTTGCCGCACTAAGAAGAAAAAAACCCCAGATGTTTAATGTGATGGCTAGTATAATAACCACAAGTAAAGTCCTTAAAGTCCAAAGGTGGTTAAGAGATAATCCAACAATGCTTGACTCAGTGGCAGCCAATTCAAAAAGAGCTAGAAGAGACTGTGTGAACCATAAAAGAGAGAGAAGCTGCTCCATCCAAGTGCAGCAATATAAGCAAATAATTTATTATCACAAAATTGGCAACTCACAATAGTAGTAGTCAAATGAGCGCTGGACCTTATAGTCCGCCACTATCATTTGCCGATATATGCCCCCCCTATGAAGGAGCATGCATGCTCTGAATACATTCCTCGCCTACTCCTGCTGTACCTTGAGCTGACATCACTCCCACCTGCCCTGTAGATCCACACTGACTAGGAAGTACTGGGAACCACCAGCACAGCCAACAGCAGTGCTTTGGAGACCTGCCTGCAGCGGGACCTGCCAGGAGTTGCACAGCGGTTGACAGCACTTTGACAAATGCTCATTTGACTACTACTATTGTGAGTTGCCAATTTTGTGGAAATAAATGATTTGCTCATATTGCTATACTTCTCTCTCTTTTATGATTTACATGCATCAAGTATTTTTTCTGCCAAAATACTGCTGATCATGGATGTGCTGGCAGAGGGTTTTATTAACTTTTTTTTTCAGTAAAAAATGTTTTTAATGTAATAAAGTTTACAGTGAAACATAACAAAAATAATACTGCTTAAATACCTGAAGGAACATCACAGAAAGTTCAGTTGGGTCAGATCTTATACACATGAATACCGAAAGCTATACAAGATCTCGTTTGATGGTTGGTTAAGCGTGTTTGAAATAATTAGAGATGAGCGAATTTCTCAAAAATTCGATTCGGCTGATTCGGCGAATTCCAGTGTGAAATTCGATTCGATGCGAATTTCTTCGCTACGAAGATGACTTATAAAAAGGGTTTCTAGGCTTCAGAGAGCCTTTAAATTAGTGCAGAACACTGTACCTTTAATTTAAATGCCCTTGGAGATGAGGAAAGAGAAGGAGAAGGAGAAGGAGAAGGATGAGAAGAAGGAGAAGGAGAAGGATGAGAAGAAGGAGAAGGAGAAGGATGAGAAGAAGGAGAAGGATGAGAAGAAGGAGAAGGAGAAGGATGAGAAGAAGGAGAAGGAGAAGGATGAGAAGAAGGAGAAGGATGAGAAGAAGGAGAAGGAGAAGGATGAGAAGAAGGAGAAGGATGAGAAGAAGGAGAAGGAGAAGGATGAGAAGAAGGAGAAGGATGAGAAGATGGAGAAGGAGAAGGATGAGAAGGAGAAGGAGAAGGATGAGAAGAAGGAGAAGGAGAAGGATGAGAAGAAGGAGAAGGATGAGAAGAAGGAGAAGGATGAGAAGAAGGAGAAGGATGAGAAGAAGGAGAAGGAGAAGGATGAGAAGAAGGAGAAGGATGAGAAGAAGGAGAAGGAGAAGGATGAGAAGAAGGAGAAGGATGAGAAGAAGGAGAAGGATGAGAAGAAGGATGAGAAGAAGGAGAAGGATGAGAAGAAGGACAGTTCTGTGACAGTTTCTGTCTATTTCTGACAGTTCTGGGACATTCACTCCATACAGCTGTTTCAACCGCTGTATGGAGGGAATGTCATGGAACTGTCAGAGTCCCAGAACTGTCATTAATAGTCTATTTCTGACAGTTCCATGACATTCCCTCCATACAGCGGTTGAAACAGCTGTATGGAGTGATTGTCCCAGAACTGTCAGAAATAGTCTATTTCTGACAGTTCTGGGACATTCACTCCATACAGCTGTTTCAACCGCTGTATGGAGGGAATGTCATGGAACTGTCAGAGTCCCAGAACTGTCATTAATAGTCTATTTCTGACAGTTCCATGACATTCCCTCCATACAGCGGTTGAAACAGCTGTATGGAGTGAATGTCCCAGAACTGTCAGAAATAGACTATTTATGACAGTTCTGGGACATTCACTCCATACAGCGGTTGAAACATTGTATCTATTTTTTTCCATAAATGACATTCTGCAGATACACTTAGAGGAGCGCTGCAGATACACTTTTTGCCGGCTTGGAATTATTCTTATTTTCATCCTACTTCTTCTTTTTCTTCTTATGAGGATGAGGATGAGGATGAAGAAGAAGAAGTAGGAGGAAAATAAGATTAATTCCAAGCCGGCAAAAAGTGTATCTGCAGCGCTCCTCTAAGTGTATTTGCAGAATGTCATTTATGGAAAAAAATAGATACAATGTTTCAACCGCTGTATGGAAGGACAGTCCCAGAACTGTCAGAAATAGTCTATTTCTGACAGTTCTGGGACATTCACTCCATACAGCTGTTTCAGAAATAGACTATTAATGACAGTTCTGGGACTGTCCTTCCATACAGCGGTTGAAACATTGTATCTATTTGTTTCCATAAATGGATCCATTTATGGAAACAAATAGATACAATGTTTCAACCGCTGTATGGAAGGACAGTCCCAGAACTGTCATTAATAGTCTATTTCTGACAGTTCTATGACATTCCCTCCATACAGCGGTTGAAACAGCTGTATGGAGTGAATGTCCCAGAACTGTCAGAAATAGACTATTTCTGACAGTTCTGGGACTGTCCTTCCATACAGCGGTTGAAACATTGTATGTATTTGTTTCCATAAATGGATCCATTTATGGAAACAAATACATACAATGTTTCAACCGCTGTATGGAAGGACAGTCCCAGAACTGTCATTAATAGTCTATTTCTGACAGTTCCATGACATTCCCTCCATACAGCGGTTGAAACAGCTGTATGGAGTGATTGTCCCAGAACTGTCAGAAATAGTCTATTTCTGACAGTTCTGGGACATTCACTCCATACAGCTGTTTCAACCGCTGTATGGAGGGAATGTCATGGAACTGTCAGAAATAGACTATTAATGACAGTTCTGGGACTGTCCTTCCATACAGCGGTTGAAACATTGTATGTATTTGTTTCCATAAATGGATCCATTTATGGAAACAAATACATACAATGTTTCAACCGCTGTATGGAAGGACAGTCCCAGAACTGTCATTAATAGTCTATTTCTGACAGTTCTATGACATTCCCTCCATACAGCGGTTGAAACAGCTGTATGGAGTGAATGTCCCAGAACTGTCAGAAATAGACTATTTATGACAGTTCTGGGACTGTCCTTCCATACAGCGGTTGAAACATTGTATCTATTTTTTTCCATAAATGACATTCTGCAAATACACTTAGAGGAGCGCTGCAGATACACTTTTTGCCGGCTTGGAATTAATCTTATTTTCATCCTACTTCTTCTTCTTCATCCTCATCCTCATAAGAAGAAAAAGAAGAAGTAGGATGAAAATAAGAATAATTCCAAGCCGGCAAAAAGTGTATCTGCAGCGCTCCTCTAAGTGTATCTGCAGAATGTCATTTATGGAAAAAAATAGATACAATGTTTCAACCGCTGTATGGAGTGAATGTCCCAGAACTGTCATAAATAGTCTATTTCTGACAGTTCTGGGACATTCACTCCATACAGCTGTTTCAACCGCTGTATGGAGGGAATGTCATAGAACTGTCAGAAATAGACTATTAATGACAGTTCTGGGACTGTCCTTCCATACAGCGGTTGAAACATTGTATCTATTTGTTTCCATAAATGGATCCATTTATGGAAACAAATAGATACAATGTTTCAACCGCTGTATGGAAGGACAGTCCCAGAACTGTCATTAATAGTCTATTTCTGACAGTTCTATGACATTCCCTCCATACAGCGGTTGAAACAGCTGTATGGAGTGAATGTCCCAGAACTGTCAGAAATAGACTATTTCTGACAGTTCTGGGACATTCCCTCCATACAGCGGTTTCCGGCAAAAAGTGTATGTGCAGAGTTCCTCTATTCTGCAGATACACTTAGAGGAGCTCTGCAGATACACTTAGAGGAGCTCTGCACATACACTTTTTGCCGGCTTGGAATTATTCTTATTTTCATCCTACTTCTTCTTCTTCTTCTTCTTCTTCATCCTCATCCTCATCCTCTTCTTCTTCTTCTGAGGATGAGGATGAAGAAGAAGAAGAAGAAGAAGTAGGATGAAAATAAGATTAATTCCAAGCCGGCAAAAAGTGTATGTGCAGAGCTCCTCTAAGTGTATCTGCAGAATAGAGGAACTCTGCACATACACTTTTTGCCGGCTTGCAATTATTCTTATTTTCATCCTACTTCTTCTTCTTCTTCTTCTTCTTCTTCATCCTCTTCTTCTTCTTCTGAGGATGAGGATAAAGAAGAAGAAGAAGAAGAAGAAGAAGTAGGATGAAAATAAGATTAATTCCAAACAGGCAAAAAGTGTATGTGCAGAGCTCCTCTAAGTGTATCTGCAGAATAGAGGAACTCTGCACATACACTTTTTGCCGGCTTGGAATTATTCTTATTTTCATCCTACTGCTTCTTCTTCTTCTTCATCCTCATCCTCATCCTCAGAAGAAGAGGATGAGGATGAGGATGAAGAAGAAGAAGAAGAAGAAGAAGTAGGATGAAAAGAAGAATAATTCCAAGCCGGCAAAAAGTGTATGTGCAGAGTTCCTCTATTTCTGACAGTTCTCTCACAGCTTCTTCACATGAACAGTGGTTGAAACATCTGTATCCTAAATGTAAACTAATAGATACAATGTTTCAACCGCTAAACATGTGTTCCTTCTGTCAGAGAACTGTCAGAAATAGCGGAGCTCACTGCAGGGACACTTTTGCCGGCTGATCGGGAAATGTTCGATTCGCGCACCCGAAGTAGGCAAAATTTCGGTTTCGCCGCGAATCGAATATTTCCTGAAATTCGACTCGAATTCCGGTTCGCCTGGTTCGATTCGCTCATCTCTAGAAATAATGTAAGACAAGAAGCATAAAAAAAGTAGTACATGCAGGGATGAGAGCTCCAATGTACTTGATTTTTCAAACCCTGTAGTGGTACAGAGACAAAATTGTGCAAAGACAGTCCAGCTGAATTTATGTGTCATGAGGGAAAAAGGAAATGGAGGGGGAGGATAGGGGATGATGAGAAAGAGAAAAGAGAAAAACACAACACATAACCTTCATAACACCTTGTGTCCCACATTATTGTCCAGAAAGAGGTACACTCTCCACTTTAAGCTTTAGTTGTCTGGCGTGTCAGGTAGATCTAATTATCTGGCATTCTGATCTGAGGGGGCAGTGGGGTTTTCCTTTCTGCCTCTAAAATTATTTAAATGCATATGCTTGCATGGACACATAGGCTAACATGCAGGGGCATTGAGATGTAGAAAAAAAAATGGCAGACGCCCCTAACAGCAGAGTTAAAATCATCCAGTGTGCATGAGGTCTAAGAGCCTCTTCTCCAGAGTGAATAACTGTAATCTTGTACTTAATAACGAGCATGGACAACATGATCATAAAATGTGCAAACATCTTTTTATTACATTAGGAACCTGTAGCTTTTAGATCAGGTGAGTTTTTATGAGAGCCAAAGAATGGACCTTTGCCAGTCTGACTGATTGTGGCCAGATTTAATGATAGAAAAGAATGAACCAAAACCACATCAACAAATTCATTTTTCAAGTTTAATTAATGTCAATATTCTTTTGTTTAGCTCACCAGGAAAAATCCTGAGCTGCATCAGGTAAATTAACCTAACAATAACCTATAGAAAGCAGTGGTGGGGTTTTATATTATTATTTATTATATTATTAGTAATATTATTTATATCAACATTTGGGAAAAATATCCCTTTTAAAGCAACAATTCAAGCAAGAGCCACTGGAGACTGCAGTACACATAAAATATACAGTACAGTACATTGTTAATGTTCTTCAGTTTTCCAGTTTCTCTTCTTACAGATGGGTAAGCTTTCCATCTCTATTTCCGAGTTAATTTTGACTGGAGCCTTTTAATCAAGTTGTAGTTAATTCACGTATGTTTTCAATTACAGGTGTCTGCAGGCCAAATGCTAACGTCATCTCTCATTACCCTTAGAACAAGCTTTGAAAACTGAAATCACATGCATGTTAATGATGCTTGGAGAAGAAATAGAAAGTAGAACCAAGCATTTGTTTAAAACTGTTAACTTAAAAATCAAAACTTTACCAACTCTAAAATAAAAAAAATTCTTTACCTAGGGTTGTTAACTTATTCTGTTTTTAAGCTCAAATATTTCTAGCTTTAGCCTGATCTTCATTGTTCATAAATAATATATTCAATAATTATGCTTTGTAGATAAAATTACAAAGTGTATAATATTGAAAGGCTACTTAAAGCTGTATTAAACCCAAAATCAAACGTATTATATTGCTGCCTACTAACTCTTACATGTGATGGTTGCATTAGTTTTCTTTTTTAGGCATTCTTCTTTTTATAGTCACCTGGTGATCCAGCCAGTAAATCTGTTATTTTAAGACATAACAAGCTGTCCTGCAGAAGTAGCAGCTAGAGGCCTAAGACAAACCGTTTAACAGTGACAAGGATGCTTGATATGATTAGCTTTTATTTATTTATTTATTTAACTAAAACCTTTATCCCAAAAGGAACAAAACATTGTTGTAACAGCTAAAAAAAAGTCTTAACTGGAATTTGGCTTTAATTTGTTAGTGTATCTAAATCTGCTAGTATCTAACACCACCCTCCCCCAAACTGACAATTCTGTTGTCCAAAGATGTCTTTGTTGCTCCTTAATGCAGAATGCAGAGGGGGAGACTCTAATACAGGAGTGTTACTGGTCATATCAACAGGTAAAAACAGAGGGAAAATATTTAAAAGAGAAAACTAAGCCACTACATCTAATGATTTGTAAACTGCGATATATTATATTTTTGATTTTGGGTTTGATACCGCATCAGATTTAAACAGTGATGAGCCATCTGAAGTGGAATTATAGGCTTAGCCCTAACTAGCCTTAATACTGACCTCAGCCCCATTCTAATACGTATGCTAACTAGCCTGAGTAAGAAAAATGCATATACTTACCTATTCTCCAGCTGTTCTCGTCTGGTCACATGATCTCCCTTGTGTGAGCCAACACTGCTGCAGGCAGGGCCGTCGATAGGGGGGTACCACTGGGCCTCCTGTAGGGGGCCTGGGCACACAGGGGGCCCAGACAGCAGAAAGATTGGTGCAGCTGGATGGGAGGACAATTTCAGAATGATGCACTGTGTCTGTGCCTCTTCCTCCAACAGCTGAAAGCCTGTTTCTTCCCCTTTTCCTCCCTGCTGGAGGGAGAGATACAGACAGAGTGCATCATTCTGTAGTTGTCCTCTCATCCTGCCACACCAATTCCCCTCCCTGCGCTGCCCACATCTGATTCCCCCCCCCGTGTGCCCAGGCCCCCCCCCCCCCCCCGCAATGCTGCTGGCTTTCCTCTCCAGCCAGCTGCTGGAGGTACACAGGCAGATGGAGACAGTGAGCGATCAGTATCGATTGTTCCTGTGTCCATTGATAACTGAGCGTAGTAAACTGTGTTTACTATGCTTCAGTTTATGAATAAAGAGGAGCTTACAGCATCAGTCCCCCGTTGGCTCCAAGACTGAGAAATGAGCAATCAATGACCCCTAATTGCTCAGTTCTCAGTGCTCTGTGACTGTCAGTCAAAGCTCTCTGCTCTGTTTCCCCCAGCTCTGGACTGTGGAGGGGGAAAGAACAGCTGGCTCAGGCTCTCAGTGGATCACTAAGAGACTGAGCCAGGTGCCAGTCCAGACATCTGGGTCCTGATCCTGACTTTAAAGTCAGAATGTTTCCCCAGCCTGGACCAGCTGAATGACGTCAGCCGACAATGGACTTTAGCCCTCTGTCGGCTGAACTCGGGTCACAGGAGTGCTGAACGAACTGCGCTCCTGCGATCCACTGGAGGGGGAGTAATAAAATTAGATCACTGAGTCAAAAAGAATCCAAGTGGATTTTCCAGTAACAAACCTTGGCTCCGCAAGGGTTAAATGTCAACTTTGAGATTAATTGTTTTATAGAAAACTTTTGAATTACAGTAGAGACACACAGCTATTTTTCCGAGCCAGACAACCAATGGAATCTATTAAACACAATGATATATAGTGTGGCCAGACCAAGGGAAAATGGCTGCCCGCGGAGGGACAGGCGGGCTCCAACAAAATGGCACCTGCTAATTAGATCTTCATTCTATTAAGGAACACAATGATATATATAGGTGGCTGTACGTCCAATGGCTAACTCCTGAGGAAGTCACGTGACGTAACGTGTGGGGTAGGCTGATGACGTCAAACCGCTAAACCGGACATTTACGAGCCGCCATCTTGGAAATTCCTGAACACATTGGAATTGTATTACAACCAGGTCTTTTACTGTGGTGTCCCAGCAGGACACTTTTAATGTGAGTGCACTTTATATTTTTTAATAAATCATGCTATTTTTAGTACTAGACTATGGCAAGCATTTTTGTTTACATATGCGGAGGATATATGGGATAAAGAGGAGACGAGACCGACTGCAACAGAGTGAGCAGGAGAGTGGAGCCGTCTATACAGTATACCTACCCAGGTTAAAAGGGAAAGACGGTATTTGACCTATGCAATTTGGGTCATATAAGGAAGTGAGAGTATATACGTATGTCTCTGGTGAAGGAGCACATTAGAGAATATATGCGGATATAACGAATAAAGAGCACCTGTTGTGGGAATATACCATAGAAGCACGGATAATATCACACATGAAGGACTTTTAAGTTGCAATTATTGTATTCACTACGTGTTTAATTAACACATGTTTTGGCTGTTTTATGGGTTATATGCGCGACACTATTATAAGATAGATCCACAGGAGAAGTACAGCCAAACGAGCTTTTCACTATACTTCTCCTTTCATTGCTATTTTAACTGTGCCCCCAAGAGTGACCCCCCATGGGCATTGTGCCTGGCCGCTACACAGTTAACCCTTTCATTACCCCTTCCCAGCCAGTGTCATTAGTACAGTGACAGTGTACAGTATTAGAACTAATTAGTGTATTAGTGTCACTATTGATATCAGTTAGTGTACTTCCCAGCCAGAGTCAGCTAGTGTCAGATTTCCCATCACACTTTCACAGTCCCACTATAAGTCACTGTTCACCACTATTACTAGTATAGCGTCATAGCTGCGTAATTTGCAGTATATATTTGATAGTTTATAAACGCTATAACTTTCACACCAGCCAATTGATATACACTTATTGGGAATTTTTTTTTACCAAAGACAGGTAGCAAAATACATTTTGGCCTAAATTTATGAAGAAATTTGACTTTTTGATTTTTTTTTATTGGATATATTTTATAACAGAAATGTGAAAAAAAAATGTTTAAAATTTTTTTCAGTCTTTTGTGTTTATCTGATAAAAAATTTTAAAAACCCAGTGGTGATCAAAAGAAAGCTCTATTTGTGTAAAAAAATGATATTAATTTAATTTGCGTACAGTGTTGCATGACCACGCAATTGCCAGTTAAAGTAGCCCAGTGCTGAATAGCAAAGAAATGCTCTGGTCATGAATGGAGGTCAAGTGATTAAACAAGTTTACAACACCTTTAAACTGTTCTGCCAGAGCATTGCCCACTGCCTCTTCTATTATAATGGACCTTTCGGCAGCAGTATGGGGACTACCCATCTGCTGCTGGAACTAAATAGAGTTGGCCTGAATGCGACTTTACCATTCATGAGAAACCTTGTACTTTTATCATTATGCAATGGAATTACTTTGTTTGGACCACCGTGGCCTATAGAAACTACTTTTAGTAATAGTAAAGTGTGAATTTTAATTTAATGAATAAGTTCACTTTTGGGAACATGTTACATGTTCCACCTATTTTTAGAGTCGAATATGTAACATGTTCCCATAGCCGTAGCCGCCGCCACTGCCTGCCGCTCCCCCTGCCTCTTAAAAATAGTATGGGGAGGAGTCTCCCCGTACTATCTGTCAAATTTGGTAACAGTGCAGCTGCGCGGGGCTTCACCCACACGGCCACATCATTCATTCATGGACTTCCATTAATGAATGAACTGCATGTCCCGACAACCTTAGTGGCTGTAGGCTTGTAATTTTCAATGAACTACCACGATGCCATGGAGTGCCGTGGTAGTTCATTGAAGGTTCCTGTCGGAATATCAGCTTGCTTGTACATCCCGTACGGCAAGCAGATATTCTAACAGGTCTGCAGGAGACCTGCATGGCATCAGCGATCTACTGATCACTGATGCAATGCTCTCCAGGCTCCTGTAGACAAAAATAATAAATGCACATTTTTTTACCTGAAAAAAAATGTGTATTTATTATTTTTGTCTAAAAGGTGAACTTATCCTTTAAAGTACATTATAGAACTCCAGACGAAAACAAAAAAAATCTGCAGTGTGAATATAAGTTAAATCTTAGGAGGTGTATATGCCACTGGTCAATGCTGTAATAGTTACACATTCAGGCTAAATATTATAGCTGTCACTTTACTTCCCTCCCTACTATAGGAGGACTGTGTCTCATACACGGAAGCCACATGTGACCAATATATAAGAAACTTGGAGTGCAGCTCAAAGCACTATAAAACTTTTTCCTGTAGTCCAAAACACTAATTTGGTGCCAGCGTTCAGATGACCTCATCCAAGATAACAGAAATGGATAAGAAGACAAAGAATAGTAGTGCCACACACCGGTACTGTTCTGTGTATGAGAACCACAGCTTTCATAGTTGCTCTCACTCTTCTTCCAGCCTAAATTAATGTGTAAACAGTGGCACATACTTCTAAAAAAATGTACTGATATTGACACTACAGGTCAATACAAATTGCCTGGAGTTTTGCTTTAAAATGCTTGATGAGTGTCATACTTGATGTCTTGTCTAATCTCTAAGGTTTAATGTGTGGCTTTTCTATATATGTGCCAATAAGATAATTCATGCAAATGCTGATTTTCTACTTATTCCAAGAACATATGGTCCTTGGCAGTCAGCATTTAATTGAAGTTATTTATTTATTGCTTCACTTACTGATGGCTACTTAATGAAGAATTATTGACTGCCAGGAAGTTATAGCTCAGGGGAAATATACTATTGCTCATGCAACATTTACTTCTGTAATGGCTGTGCCCTTTTAACTGTACGCCCCTTCTTTTATTCTGGAGATTTGGGCATATAGACAGTAGCTTTTTCAGTATGTGAAATTGTGTTTCATAGTTCACTGCAAGCAAAAGATAATGAAGATTACATAACAAATGCTTGTCCTTATCTAGGTGAATACTGCATACTGTGAAGGAAGTGTTTGCAGGAATCTCTGACCTGCAGACTGCATTGGTTCTAGGAGATAAAGTAACCACTTAGCTGCGGTAGAAAGCTGCCTTTTGTGCCACTGAAAAATCTGCAAGGACCCCTTAGGCTTTGTCTCAGAGACCATATAAGAAAACACCTGGTAAATGCCTGCTGAATGATGGGGTAGATGTACTGTACTGAGACTTAGGGTTCAGTATACATGTGAGCAGTTGAAAAGGACTGAGTTGTGTAGCACAGATGCCTATATGTTATTTACAGCAGTTTTGCTGTAGATGTCTATTCAGTACACTTACAGTGTCCATCCTCCACTTGCCAGTGGATAGACTACCACCCAACACAGGCACTTGATGCTTGTCTGAATTTCGTAAGGCTTGGTAATTTTTTACAGAAAAAAACATAACTAAGAAGGTTATGGTAAGGAGGTAATTAAAGTATATCTAGATGCCAAAACCGCTTTTATTAGGGAGATTTCTCTTCACTTCCTGCCCTCTAGACTCAGTAGAAAGTGAGAAGATTTTTTTTTTCCATTGTGAGGGAGAACTCCTTTTAGGCAGTTGTCTTGAGAAAAAGATTTCCCATTGGAAGGTTTCCCCTCTGTTTCTGTTCTGGTGGCCAAGCACAGTAGAACATTCTTAGAACAAAATTTATGTCTCTTTCCACTATATATGCCAAAAATAAGTGGGATTATTCCTAATTCCAGGATATGGGTGGAATGATGCAAATCATTTATTTTCATCGTGTGGCTAACTACATTCAGAACTGCTGATATGTAGTACAGATACAGCACAATAATCCAGAGCTATTTATTCCAAACTGCTTTCTAATTTTACAGACTTGTTGGCTATCATTTTGGCACTGTATAGAAACCATGACTTCTATAGTCTATGACTTTGGGGACCAATGAAAAAGAATAACCTAGAAGTGTATTGTGAGGAGGAACTACGGGAACTAAACAGTCCTGAACCAATGCATAATGCAACAGAGCCCTCATGGAACAGATGAAATTCCCATGTCTCATTCCATCACATATCCCTACAGTAAGGGAATTATTTCTCATTTCATGGTAATGGATACACCCATGCAAAGCATTCCTTTTCACCGTATGGCCAAACATGCACCCATAACCGTTGGTGTATAGCATGGATACAGCCTAATACTATAGAGCTACTTATTCCAAATTGTTTACAGCTGTTTCGGGTTTCTTGACTATCATTAGTGCAGTGTATGGAAACCATGGCTTCTTTAGAGTAGGGCACGGGGAAGTGAAGTAAATGACAAATCTTCTTCTCAAATGATAAAGGTCACGTGTAATGGGCTAATAAACAATGGGGACACAAACAGACCAGGGGATTGTTCAGAACCTGACTGGTGCAGGCTTTCTTCAGAGTACATCCCCAACATCCTCAACACTTTTGCATTCAGATGCCATTACATTAAATTACTACATTATTCAGTCTAGTAGCAAAAAGCAGAAAAACACTGTCAGAGTCTAAATTATACAGTTCTGTAGGATTTACTGTAAAATATTGAAGTTGATGAAGTGGAGTGTAAGAGCAATTTAACCCCTTAACACTAATACCTCCAGTCCTTTTAAGGGGTGATGCTGGGAGGCAGGGCGGGGTTTATGATCATGTGAACGCCGTGTCTGGCTGTCACATGTTCAGAAAGCTCCCGCTGGGAACAGGGCCCTTGTTCTCGGCACAGGTTTGTTTGCCCATTTGTGACCCATGTATTGTCAGGATTGCCATTTCCTGCCTACATTTTGGCAAGTCACTGCTGTTTAGTGGACCATAGTATTAGAATTTAGGCATCTAAAAGCCTGTCTTTATTAAAGCATACCACTTCTATCCCCATGTTTTGCAGTAGTTTAGTATTATGAAACCCTTGAATTTTACGTTATAGCAAGCTGCTATTATACTTCTGTTTCACCGCTATTACAACCTTGTGTGATTTCCTCTATTTGGTATGCCCTTATTATCACAATGTTGTACTGCAGTACACTAAACATCTGTTTTTTTTCTGCCTGAAAATTATTTGAATGCATTTTGGGGGGAGAGGGGGTATGCAGGGGGGGGGGGGGGTGAATCAAGTAGGTTAGGTATACCACAAATTACATTGTATATAGTATGTGTATTGTGTATGTTGATACATTCTGTATTTCTCTAGAGCTTGCATATCATATTGCTGCTTATAAAAAAAATTACTCCATGCAGGCTAAAGCACAAAATGTGGATGCCCATTAGTCTATTGCATTAGTACGGTGATGGCAAACAAACATTCCACTGTAGTGAACACAGGGGACTGTCTATCATTGTCATTTGCATTTAAACTGTGAGGAAGATCATTGTGATTTAATAGAATTACGAGCCTCTAAAAGAGAAATAATAATTTACAACCTACTGTAAATAACATTTTTTGAACCACAGTCTTTAAAGTAAATTCAAAGCCAATTTTTTTTTCATTTTTAGATAGAGAACAAAAAAGTTAAAGCCATTCCTGCCCCAGGGACACAACTGTCACCTTAAGAGGGGGTCCTTACTGAAAATATTTAAATTTAGTATCACTTTCTCTACCAGTGACAGTAGTTTACAGTTTAAATACACTAAAAAAAAAAAAACAAAGACCTACTATGAACCTGCAGTGATTTGGCCTGTAAAACAGTAAACGTTTGGCAAAACTTTCCGTTTGGGAATGTTTAATGAGTGCTGCCCAGTATTTAATGAACAAAGATAGAGAACAGGTCATTAGTATGCACAAGTTGCAGCTTCTTAGTAGCACCATTGTCAGCAACTTAGCAACAGCTAAATAAATTGAAGAAAGGGACAACTATCCATAAAACAGTAAAGTATGTTCCATAGATAGGAATGGATCTGTAAGCAGATCCCACAGTTTTCTCAAAGCCTTAACTACATACACATTAAAATAACAAGGATAGATTTCAAAATTTTATGTTGATTCACGGCCTTTTTTCATGAATACTTTATTTACTGTGCAGCTTAAGCAGGCCAGTACCAGATATATACTGTATATTTGTGCAGGTGCTTGCTAGTGGATTTTTGTTTAATAAAAGTACCTCCTACCACAATAAAGTCAATTTTATCAGCTATTAAAATTTAATGGCCAATGCAGAATGAAATTGACCTCCAAAATGTAATTAATGCCATTATTAATATAAATATGAAATGATTTATTAGTTTGCAATCTCAAAACTTGGCTACATGTGGCACATTACTGCAGAAGAAATAGGCTTATAGGAAACATATAGTGAGAGAAGTAAGTAAGATGCCATTACGTACCTCACCTACTAAATACTCTAGTTGCCTAGCTGTAATGTTGATCCAATGGCTTTAATGGTTTCTGAGTCTTCTGCTTACAATAAGTATATAGACTGGGAGTTCTGACTTTACTTACTGAAAAATTGTTCTAGGTCAGTGACTCGGCAAATTTTGAAATCAGAAACAGCCAGGTAACTAGCATTTCAGAAGTATGAATGACAGGATACATATATCGCTACATATTATATGTAAAGGGGAGCACTACTAGGTAGCTTAGAGATGCAGCTGATCGTGAATATTGCAGCATTGAATGATTCATTTTAGTTTTCTGAGAATGGATAGCTTACCCTGTATAATGCTTTAGTATATTAATGGTAGGGATACTAGTATATTATTGGTAGGGATGAGCCAACAGTTCAGTTCAAGGTTTGGACTGAACTTTGGCTGCTTGGGCATTCAGACAAGTGTCCAGTATTAAACATCATATTATATAGAAGCAGTATTTCTACCACTTCTATATACAGGTGAAACTTAAAAAATTAGAATATCGTGCAAACGTTCATTTATTTCAGTAATGCAACTTAAAAGGTGAAACTAATATATGAGATAGACTCATTGCATGCAAAGCAAGATAGTTCAAGCTGTGATTTGTCATAATTGTAATGATTATGGCTTACAGCTCATGAAAACCCCATATCCACAATCTCACAAAATTAGAATATTGTGAAAAGGTGCAATATTCTAGGCTCAAAGTGTCCCACTCTAATCAGCTAATTAAGCCATAATACCTGCAAAGGGTTCCTGAGCCTTTAAATGGTCTCTCAGTCTGTTCAGTAGGAATCACAATCATGGAAAAGACTGCTGACCTGACAGTTGTGCAGAAAACCATCATTGACACCCTCCATAAGGAGGGAAAGTCTCAAAAGGTAATTGCAAAAGAAGTTGGATGTTCCCAAAGTGCTGTATCAAAGCACATTAATATAAATTATGTGGGAGGGAAAAGTGTGGAAGAAAAAGGTGCACAAGCAGCAGGGATGACCGCAGCCTGGAGAGGATTGTCAGGAAAAGGACATTCAAAAGTGTTGGGGACTTTCACAAGGAGTGGACTGAGGCTGGAGTCAGTGCATCAAGAGCCACCACACACAGACGGATCCTGGACATGGGCTTCAAATGTCGTATTCCTCTTGTCAGGCCGCTCCTGAACAACAAACAATGTCAGAAGCGTCTTACCTGGGCTAAAGAAAAACAGACCTGGTCTGTTGCTCAGTGGTCCTCTTTTCTGAAGAGAGCAACTTTTGCATCTCATTTGGAAACCAAGGACCCAGAGTATGGAGGAAGAATGGAGAGGCACACACTGCAAGATGCTTGAAGTCCAGTGTGAAGTTTCCACAGTCTGTGTTGATTTGGGGAGCCATGTCATCTACTGGTGTTGGTCCACTGTGCTTCATTAAGTCCAGGGTCAATGCAGCCGTCTACCAGGAGATTTTGGAGCACTTCATGCTTCCTTCCGCAGATGAGCTTTATGGGGATGCTGACTTCATTTTCCAGTAGGACTTGGCACCTGCCCACACTGCCAAAAGCACCAAAACCTGGTTCAACGAATGTGGGATTACTGTGCTTGATTGGCCAGCAAACTCGCCTGACCTGTTACCCCTAGAGAATCTATGGGGCATTGCCAAGACAAATATGAGAGACAAGAGACCGAACAATGCAGAAGAGCTGAAGGCTGTTATTGAAGTATCCTGGTCTTCCATAACACCTCAGTAGTGCCACAGGCTGATAGCTTCCATGCCACACAGCATTGAGGCACTAATTGCTGAAAAAGGGGCCCAAACCGAGTACTGAGTACATATGCATGCTTACACTTTTCAGGGGTCCGTTATTGTTCTATGTACAATCCTTGTTTTATTGATTGCATGTAATATTCTAATTTTCTGAGATTGTGGATTTGGGGTTTTCATGAGCTGTAAGCCATAATCATCACAATTATGACAAATCACGGCTTAAACTATCTTGCTTTGCATGTAACGAGTCTATCTCATATATTAGTTTCACCTTTTAAGTTGCATTACTAAAATAAATGAACGTTTGCACAATATTCAAATTTTTCGAGTTTCACCTGTATGACAGATTTCCACTGTCATCTAAAGAAGGGGTGGGTAATTGCATGTATCTAGGAACCACTGGCATCTTGACACATTGCCTTACATGGCTTAGCCACATAAGCAAAGATGTGGTGATAGCTGTGACATCACTGCCTAAATATGGTCGCTGGCCATATCTGGGCAATGATGTCACCACTATGGCACCTACCCCAATTTATAATAGTTTTGGAAGTAAGGTGCACATAGAAGAGATTTGCACATTAAAAACAATAAAATGTTTTCCCGCCACACTTACCAGCTGTCCTGAAACCCCCCCCCCCCCAAAAAAAAAAAAAAAATGGCACACATTGGAAATATATGTGGAAGCTGCACTTCCCTCTGGAAACATGATGGATGCTTTAAGCTGCCATTGTGTTCTTGATGGGCTTCAATGAGTTCCTGTGCATTTAGCCATTGTTATACAGTATGTAGCATCCCTCAAGTTTAGCTAGGGGTAGCTAGCTAGGTTTTTAGGAAGAGGCTGAGTAGCAGCCTGGGATGAGTTAGCATGGGTGTGTGTCAGTCAGGTTACTCTGGGTCAGGGCTGAGGGCTCTGTGGGTCAGTTCCCTGATACCTCCCTCTGCTCTAGACACTTGAGAAGTTACTAGAAGGCAGTGGATGGGGGTAGGGAGGGGATAAACTTCATACATAAGGGAACTTGGCCAATCCCCAAGCAGGAGGCTTGGTATGGAGCCAGGACAGCCCATAAGTATGAGAGAGCCTGATCAGCAGGAGGAGTAGTGTTGGGTGGAAGATGGAGTGAAGCCTGGAGTTGTGAAGCCTGGGAGGGGGCCCAGGGATGGGGCCTACCTGCAGGCTGGTGCTGGACAAGGACGTCTCCACTGTACCACCATCTTCTAGGAAGGACAACCTGAACAGCAGGGAAGGAGCCAGCCCAGCAAAAGGCCTGAAGACAGCCATCTAACCATTAAGCTATCAGGAAGGACAGTGTGAGTAACCTTGCACCCCCTGGACTGGATAAGGGGAGAGGGGAGTCAGGTGGAGAACCCAGCAAGCTCCTCATCTGGGACTGTTGGCAGTTTCTGTGTCCCCTTGCTCAGGGATACCCTCAGGTAGCTGGGTGAACAGGAGAATTGTTCTGGGGTCTGAGGAGGTACAACAGAGAGCTGGAGAGCTCTTTAAAGGAGAGAAAGGAGGTTGGAAGGAGTCAACCAGCTGTCCTTAGGCCTTGTGTAAGTACAAACACTTCTATAAGATCTTGGGGACCTTTGTGCTTTGCCACCACTCTGGTGCTAGAGTCAGATGTGGGTCTAGTAAAAGGGGACACTGGCTGCTATTTTATTTATATTTACTAATATTAAAACATTTATCAAAAAGAGAAATACAACATGGATGAACAAATGGTACATGCAAAAAATCCCATGGTACATGCAATAGATTCCAACGCATTTCAACTACTGTTGAGTCTTCCTCAGGGATAAACAGCATGACAGCCATACAAGTAAGGTGATGCACTAAGATGTAAACACAGAGGCATTTTTAAATAATTTCATAACGCAAACATCAATACAAAACAATGCACATTTCAAAAGCTAGATTGCTTACATTTATATCATGAAAAGGTGTGTGGGCTCCAACTAGCCTCATGGCAATTATTACATTTAATGACAAGGATGCAACATGACACAGAGAGGCTACAGAAGGATAATATATAGGTGAGTATTTGAAGATCTGAAAATTAAAACAAAAATAAAATCCATCTAAAGCACTGAAACCTACATGTGACCTAAAACAAGGGGTAAAAAGGGTTCTATATAAAGTATTTAGCAGATGGAACTCATCTATAAGGAGCACTGGTATAGAAGTGTTTTTTTGATAAACTTTTTAATATTTGTAAAAATAAAATATTGTTGAATTTTATATTGTTTGTCTTTAGTACCAATTTTTTATTTCTTTATTTCACAAGTAGGACAGTAATTTATACACAAGAGGATGTACATTTATACACTGCTCAAAAAAATTAAATGAGCACTTTTTAATCAGAGTATAGCATCAAATCAATTAAACTCCTGGGATATTGATCTGGTCAGCTAAGTAGCAGAGGGGGTTGTCAATCAGCTGCAGCTGCTTTGGTGTTAATGACATTAACAATAGGTGCACTAGATGGGCAACAATGAGATGACCCCCAAAACTGGAAGGGTTTTACAGGTGAAGGCCACTGACATTTTTTTTCCTACTCATCTTTTCTGACTGTTTTTCACTAGTTTTGCATTTGACTAGGGTCAGTGTCATTACTGATAGCATGAGGCGATACCTGGACCCTACAGAAGTTGCACAGGCAGTTAAATTCCTCCAGCATGGCACATAAATACATGCCATTGCCAGAATCTTTACTGTGTCTCCCAACACAGTCGCGAGAGCAAGGAGGAGATTCCAGGAGACAGGTAGTTACTAAAGGAGAACTGGACAGGGCCTTAGAAGGTCCTTAACCCATCAGCAGGACTGGTGTCTGCTCCTTTGTGCAAGGAGGAACAGGATAAGCACTGCAAGAGCCCTACAAAATTACCTCCATCAGGCCACTGGTGTGAATGTCTCTGACCAAAAAGTTATAAACAGACTTCACGAGGGTGGCCTGAGGACCCGACATCCACTAGTGGGCCCTGTGCTCACTGCCTGCCACCATAGAGTTCGATTTGCATTTGCCATTGAACACCAGAATTGGCAGGTCCACCACTGGTGCCCTGTGCATTTCACAGATGAGAGCAGGTTAACCCTGAGCACATGTGACAGACATGAAAGGGTCTGAAGAAGCCTTGAAGAATGTTTATGCTGCCTGTAACATCTTTCAGCATGACCATTTTGGTGGTGGGTCAGTGATGGCCTGGGGAGGCATATCCATGGAGGGATGCACAGACCTCTACAGGCTAGACCAGGGGTGGGCAAACTTTTTGACTTGAGGGCCGCAATGGGTTCATATATTGGACCCGGGGGCCGGACCAAGAGTAGATGAATGATGTGTATGTGTCATCCATAGTAAGTATAGTAATATTCCCCCATAGTAAGCATAGTAATTAATCCCCCATATAGTAATTCATCCCCCATAGCAATTCGTCCCCCATATAGCAATTCGTCCCCCATATAGCAATTCGTCCCCCATATAGCAATTCGTCCCCCACATAGTAATTCATCCCCCACATAGTAATTCATCCCCCATATAGTAATTCATCCCCCATAGTAATTCATCCCCCACATAGTAATTCATCCCCCACATAGTAATTCATCCCCCACATTAATTCATCCCCCATATAGTAATTCATCCCCCATATAGTAAGTCCCCCATATAGTAAGTCCCCCATATAGTAATTCATTCCCCATATAGTAAGTCCCCCATATAGTAATTCATTCCCCATATAGTAAGTCCCCCATATAGTAATTCATTCCCCATATAGTAAGTCCCCCATATAGTAATTCATTCCCCATATAGTAAGTCCCCCATATAGTAATTCATTCCCCATATAGTAAGTCCCCCATATAGTAATTCATTCCCCATAAAGTAAGTCCCCCATATAGTAATTCATTCCCCATATAGTAAGTCCCCCATATAGTAATTCATTCCCCATAAAGTAAGTCCCCCATATAGTAATTCATTCCCCATAAAGTAAGTCCCCCATATAGTAATTCATTCCCCATATAGTAAGTCCCCCATATAGTAATTCATTCCCCATATAGTAAGTCCCCCATATAGTAATTCATTCCCCATATAGTAAGTCCCCCCTATAGTAATTCATTCCCCATATAGTAAGTCCCCCATATAGTAATTCATTCCCCATATAGTAAGTCCCCCCTATAGTAATTCATTCCCCATATAGTAAGTCCTCCATATAGTAATTCATTCCCCATATAGTAAGTCCCCCCTATAGTAATTCATTCCCCATATAGTAAGACCCCCATATAGTAATTCATCCCCCATATAGTAAGTCCCCCATATAGTAATTCATCCCCCATATAGTAAGTCCCCCATATAGTAATTCATTCCCCATATAGTAAGTCCCCCATATAGTAAGTCCCCCATATAGTAAGTCCCCCCTGTGTCAATTCACTTACCTTTGCTCCTCCGCGCGTTCCTCTCGTATTCCCGCGCCGTTCTGGTCTTCAGGGAGGACTGTGAGAGAAGAGTTCGTCACGCTGCCCCGCCTACATCCTGGCTGCCCCGCCTACATCCTGACAGCTGCAGAGTCCTGACGCCCGAGAGGAGGGAGGGGGCGGCCATCCGAGAGGGGGGGAGGGGAGAGGAGGAGAGGAGGTCGCCCGCCCGCCCGAGAGGAGGGAGGGGAGCGGGCGCCCGGCACACAGGAGAGCCGCATCTATTGTAAAGAGCCGCGGCTTGCCGACCACTGGCCTTGCGGGAGCCTAGCTCCGCGGGCCGGATTAAAAGGTCCGCCGGGCCGTATACGGCCCGCGGGCCGTAGTTTGCCCATTGCTGGGCTAGACAATGGCACCCTGACTGCCATTATGTATTAGGATGAAATCCTTGGACCCACTGTCAGACCCTACAGTGGTGCAGTGGATTCTGGGTTCCTCCTGGTGCACAATAATACCCTGCCTCATGTGGTGAGAGTATTCAGGCAGTTCCTGGAGGATTAAGGAGCTGATACCATTGAATGGCCCCCATGCTCACCTGACCTAGATCCAATAGACCGCCTCTGGGATATCATGTTTTGGTCCACCAACGCCGCCAGGTTGCACCTCAGGCTGTCCAGGAGCTCAGTGATGCCCTGGTCCAGATCTGGGAAGATATACCCCAGGACACCATCCGTCATCTCATTATCAGCATGCCCTGACGTTGCCAGGCATGCATACAAGCATGTGGTGACCATACAAACTACTGATTACCATTTTGAGTTGCGGCAATGAAATTTCAGCAAAGTGGACTAGCCTGCTGCATAATTTTTTCACTTTAGATTTTTGGGGTGTCTTTGAATTCAGTCCTCTGTCGGCTGATCATTTTCATCAAATAATGAGGCATCCTTACGTTCCTAACACATTACCCAGTCCATAGCAGTATAGCTATCCAGCATGGTATTTTTCCCCATTGAGATCTGATGTGTTTTCAAAGTGTTCCTTTAATTTTTTTTTAGCAGTATATATATCCTCCTAAAGCCTGGAAAAGACTAAAAGAATATTATTCAAAGACCATGCAGTTGGTTTATTAAAGGTAAATAGGCTGTTCACCTTGCAAGGGAGTTTTCTCTTAATTTGGAGAATAAGGATAGGGTAAGGTTCTAGCCAAACTAAGTTCAGCCTAAATCTGCAGGAAAGTATCACATGATAGCAGGCCACCAGCCCAGTCAGCTGCAGCTCTGTAATTTGCCACCCCACAGCCACACACAACAAAGGGATAACAATGACATCATTGACTAATCTAGACACATGGCTATATCTGGTCATTAACATTGTCCAACTATGGCATTATGGCCATATTAAATCAATAATTTAAGTTACTAAAAATACAGAAAATTTCAGTAACTTTATTTGGAAAAACCTTAGAGTAAAAAAAAAAAGTAGCCTTGGCAAAGATTCAAGTGGGCCCATTAGACGCATATTTTTTCAATTTAAGCAAAGCTTTTTAGGATCACATTGCTTTAAAAATTTGAAGAATGGTACTCTCCTCTTCCAAACAAGATACTGTTGTACATTTTGTGACCAAATCTGAAGCCATACTTGGTGTCTGTATCTGCTGATGTGAAAACAGCCTAAGACAAATATAGCTCTAAGTGAACGTTTACATTTTTTTAAGGTGTGCTATTTATTTCTCTAATGAACAATATTTGTTGAATATAAACATTCAAGACTGGTTTTACACTCTGATTAAACATATTACATTTTTTTTTCCGTGCGTCGGACTTCATAGTCAGCGAAACAAGGAATGATGAAACAACAATATAAAGACATAATTCCATTACTTTGGGAACTATAATGTGGACATCTGACAGTTTTATTATCACTATAGGCATTTCTGCATTTTTATCTTCTTTCTCCTTTCTCCCCAATCCCTCCCTACAGACAGAAAATCTTTATTTTAATTTGCTTCACTTGGTGATGGTACATTTTCCGACAATGTAGTATAAACCTTCATTGACATGTTGTGTCTGGGATATCCAAAATTAATTGTGTTTAAAGGTATTTATACTAGCTGCATAGGAACCTGTGAATGAAAGTGCACTTGATTCTGATTGTTACTGGAAATCTTTGCCATGAAAATAGCAGTACTAAATATAACAGTATAAGAGTATCCTTTTCTTAATAATACATTAGATTCATAAACAAAGTATGGTTTATTAAAACCCTACATGATCTGGATGACATGTTAGAGACAGTGAATGAGCTCAATGGAATCAGCCAGATCACAGCAAAAATGCCTTTTTAAGCGGTCCCTTTATGAAGATGACCCTCTGGGAATGATACCGACCAGGCTGCTACACCATCAAAACCTTTGGATGAATGGCAGGACTGTGTAGAACAGGTGCTCACCAAAATGGAGCCAAATAGAGTATATGGTATATAGTGTAGTATTATATTAAATTAAACAAAAGAAAACAAAAAACATAGTAGTGTCTTAAATTCAAAACTCCACAGTGTGTATCACCACCAGTCCAATGCACTCACCCAACCATATGGCTGCACAAGTTATGGGCAGCAAGTCAGTTCCGTGGAATCAATAATGCCATAGCAATTCATTCTTTAGGAATGGTCCCATTAAGAAGACAATTCTCTAGTAATGGCACCAACCAAGCTGTTATACCATTAAATCACAAAGACCCTGTCAGTACCAGTGGTAGTGAGCTCTTAATCCACAGCTTGGGGTTCCCCAGCGTGCGGAGTCTAAGCCCCAGCCTGCTTGTTCACCAGAGCCCCTGATGGTAGGGATGGACTTGCAGCAGGCTGGGATAAGGTTGCGGCCCCCAGGTACACCCAGCTGAGGTAGAAAAGACCGCCAGCAGGAGCAGAGTACAATGGGAGTAGACTCAGGAGATCCAGTAGGCAAGCTGAGGTCAGGACAGGCAGAAGACAGGCAATGTCAGGAACAAACCTGAGGTCGGTACACAGATAGACAATATAGGCAGAATGTCAGGGACAGACTGAGCATGTCTTGAAAGTGAGACAGACTGAGCATGTCTTAAATAGACAGGCCAGCTAGGAGGCGGGCCAGGAAGTGATGAAAGGGAAGCACATAAAACCCAGGGAATAGCAGACGACGCCCATAGGTGAGCACAGAGAAACACACATGTGAAGGAACAGCGAGGAGTTAAGACAAATAAACAAGAGGCTGCAGGCTAACTTGTGACAGACCCCTGCTAATACACAGCACTGTTTCGAATTGACCCATGGTTATACTGGACTTTTTTACTTTTTACAAAGGAAAATACATAAAATACCTCCTGAAAAAAGTTTTTTATGAAAATAATCTGAATTCTGCTGCATGAGAATGTAAAATGCGCAATATGTTATATTTCTTTGGTTATAAACTGTTTGCACATTTTACTTTTTTTCTGGATCTTTTTTTTTTTTTTAAATGCTTGAAATAAATAATTTAAGAAAACATCACAAAAATGTTAAAGTATTTTTAGCGTCTTCATTATTCATAAATAATCCTTTCACTAATTCGAACACTGCAAACATTCCTTCAGGGATGTAAGGGCAAATGGAAACAGCCTCCAGACATAGGCTAAGAAATGTGAAGGATTTACAAGCTTCAGTCAAAAGATTGCTTCATTTTCTCTTTCTCTGTGTTATCATTATAGTTTTTGGTTTTCATGTTGACATTATTTTCTATTTTAATTGAATGGTAAAGTGTGTTTCACAAAAGGCTTTGTTTTACGATGATAATGTGTATGAACCTTTTACTTAATCTAGTGTAATGCACAACCTTTCTGAATAATACTAGGCAAAACTAGTACATGCCTAGTTTAGAGGTTAAAGTTACTGTCAATTACAAAAATTAGCTGCTGACAAGTATAAATGAGGAAGCCTAGAGGGGCCCATGCCTGTAGCAGCTGTCAGACCCTGCAACTACACCTCAGTGCCTGGGCTGTTTTGATCAGGCAAAACTTTGACTCTTTGTGGTAGTGGCATTGCTTGCCCATTCCCTTCCACATATTGCTTTTGGTTCATTGCTATGATGGTCTGACTCGCTGACCAATAGGAATGTATCTGGGGAAGTTTATTACAAAATTCATAGAATGTCTTTGTTGATTTTTCCATTTAACCTGCTGTATGGGGTGCATTATCTTATCTAAAAAATGTCTCCACTACCTGTGCCAACTTCCTCTACTGTGTGAAATCTACTTTTGCACCTACCTGTCAAACATTTGTCACTGCCTAAGTCCCATTGAGGTGATATATCACATTGTATCCCAGAGACATAATGGTTCCTGCTGAACCGACTGATTTTCGGTACATGTATACCCAGTTTTAGTTATAGTTATGGGGTATGTTAATCAACTTCTT
This sequence comes from Staurois parvus, assembly GCF_062004578.1. Lineage (NCBI taxonomy): Eukaryota > Metazoa > Chordata > Amphibia > Anura > Ranidae > Staurois > Staurois parvus. The sequence continues at coordinate 34,452,208 of NW_028318083.1, read as the reverse complement.
TGCATAGATGATAAAAATTTTATAAATATATTCTGAAAAGTAAATATTCTAGCACTTTCCTTTTTGCTTTTAGTTGTGCCATCCTCTATCAGTTTTTTAAACTTGGATTATATTTTCAATACAGGCAAGGGAAGGGTTAAGCTGGGTGGTCTGGTTTCTATCACAACACTCTCTGTTAGTGACCATAGTCATCAGGACAAATAGGGTAAATCTCTTTCTATGGTTGCCATGCAATATCTAACTTAAAAAATGTCTGCTTTGACACATCCTGAAGAAGTCACATGATAAAATGCATCGACTGGAAGTGCTGTCAACATGCACATAAACCTGGAAGTGCCGATTTTTATATTTGTTAAGAAGGAGAAAAAAAGTCTTTTATATTCCTGTGAGTAATATTATATAATAAAGTGCTTGTTTTTATTGGTTTATACTTTCTGGTTTTGAGCAATGCCTGGCTCTGAAAGGAAGATTAACTGGCAAATCCTGCTCCTGCCTGGTCTGGTAGTGGTACAAACTGAGGGGATTGGTGAAGTGATTTTAACGCACACTCTCATGACTCACTTTGTAAAAGAAGGAGTCAATACTTTCTGGTGAGCCTTTTTTATATACATCTTTGGTTGGTTTAAAGACATAGTACTCTGGAGTGGAGTGTGCTTGTGACTCGGTTTGTAAAAGAAGGGGGTCAATAACTTTCGGTGATCCTTTTATGTATACCATCGGTGGTTGGTTTAAAGACACAGCATTCTTAAGTGGAATGTGTTTTGACTCACTTATCTGTTAAGAGGGTAACATACTTCTCATGCATTTTAGTAATATTGCCTAACCTCTTCCATACAGGACACTTTTACCCCCTTTCTGCCCAGGCCATTTTTCAGGTTTCAGCGCTCTCACACTTTGAATGGATTGCACGGTCATACAACATTGCACCCAAAATAAAATTTTATCATTTTCTTCACACAACTAGAGCTTTCTTTTGGTGGTATTTAAGCACCACTGGGGTTTTAATTTTTTGCTAAATTAACAAAAAAGTTTGAAAAAAAACACGTTTTTCTTTGTTTCTGTTATAAAAGTTTGCAAATAAATAATTGTTCTTCATAAATTTAGGCCAAGATGTATTCTGCTACATGTCTTTGGTGAAAATAACCCAAATTAGGATGTATTTTTTAGATGGTAGGAAAGTTATAGAGTTCACAAACTATGGGATATATCTGAATATTGATCAATCCTGAAGTACTGACAGCCAGTCTAATTTCTTGAGGTCCAAGAATGTCAGAACAGTACAGATATCCTCCAATTGACCCCTTTTTGCAGAGTAGACATTCCGACATACTTCATAAGAGGCATAGCAAATTTTTTGAAGTTGTATTTTTTTTGTCATAATTTTTTGGAAAATTAAAAAATTAAAAAAATTATTTTCACTATTTTTTTTACATACTGTCACCAGTGCAGTACAGCGTCATCATATAACTGGCATGGTGGTGATTAGGGACACTGACTGGTGACAGTATAAAAAAAAAATTTATAATTTTGTTTTTATTTTTTTATTATTTTTAATTTTTTATTACATTTTTTTTCTTTTTTTAAAGATTTTTTTTTCATACTTCACTATGACCAAAGTAGTACAATATTACCATACTAACAATGTTCTACTTTAGGGAAGTGATCAGTATTTGTTTTTTTTTTTTACACAATTTGCTTATAGCAAAGAATTACATTGCTATAAGCAAGCATTTACCTGAATGACAGCGATTCATTCAGGGTTTTTTTTTTTTATTTTTTTTTTTTTGTGCTTAGCTGTGATTTGGCCATGGCTAATCACATGACACAGCTGGGCTGTGATTGGCCCAGCTTGTGCATGTGATCACTGTGACCATTCACAGCTAAACACACTAGTATACAATAGATGGCATGAATGAAGCCATCCATTGTATACAACTGTCATGTGACCTGCTGTGATTGGTCACAGCAGGTCACATGGTACCGGCAACGGGGTACTCAGATCTGTCATCGGCCGTGTCCAAGGTACACGGCCGGTGACAGATCGCACGGCTCTGTAGGCGCGCAAACTGCGCATGCCCAAAAGGACGCCATATGGCGTCCACCCGGAAAGGTGAGTGTTTTTGCCGACCGCCATTCGGCCATAGGCTGGGCGGGAGGAGGTTGAAGCAGAACTCCGGTCAAAACTTTTATTTTCCCATGCAGTTAAGTGTTCATTTTGTCCAGGGGCTCAGGGAAATGCTGTACTTATCCATTCCTCCAATCCTTCAGAAAACCATGCTCCTCTACATCCACCGGTGGACTGTTCCTGACGTCCTCACATCCGAAGCTGGTCTATGGGTGTGATACAGGAACAGCCCATTCACAAGACCACTAGCGTGCGAGGAGGAAGGAGCGTCGGGGACCGGTCTTGTGCTCGGAGGATCTGTGGATTAGGTAAGTATATCTTTGCTTTCCAAATCCCTAGACAAAAGCGAGCATTTAACCCATGCAGTGTAGGCACAGTCCCAGTGCATGGGAAAATAATAATTTGCGTAGAATTCTTCACAAGAAGTTATAAGCTCCGTAGATTTCTGGCAGGATCAACTAAACAGAGTTTACTGAACAGATACGGCAAAACAATCTAAATTTTTATTAACAGATCAAAAGAGAGCAAATAAGGGAAGTTCATGGTTAGGGTTCATATACACTTAAAGTGTTACTAAACCCACAACAGTAAAATCAGTCTGTATATGCAGTAAAGCATGCTTGTTATACTCACTGTGGAACCTAAGGGGTTAATCATCTGCATTGTGTAAAAGGGTTGTTTGATCCTTTCGTCTCTGCCCCTCCTCTTGTTGAAATGACCACCTGATACAGACTGAATCTGTAGTCACATGCACATGCTCAGTTTGGTGTGTATTGCTAGAGAGGAGTTTTTTTTTCTTGGAAGAGTGCATGTGATCAGTACAGGGCCAATCAGCACTGTCCAGACAGAGGGTCAGGACTTTCACATCCTCCTAGAGCAGAAAGAAAACTCCTCCTAAAAGCTTGAACCAGTGCACTGCTGAAGTCAAAAGATTGCTCTAACTGCTGATAAGAAAAGGTATTTAGCAGTTTATATTTACTAAAATAATTGCATTTCCATGTTGTGTGTACTGTGGGAGATCGGATATAGTGAATGACGGGTCCTGGGTTTAGTAACACTTTAATCTTCAGAGCAGCTAAGCTGTTATTCTCTTTTAAAGTGTCATTAAATCCACATCATAATAAAAAACTATCAATAAATGCTGTATTACATGATGTTCATACTCACTCTGTCACTATGGGATTTATTTTCTGTATTCTGCAAAACACCTGGTTGATCCTGCTGTTTTCTATCAACCCCTTTTTTTTTTATTTTAACTTTTCACAAGTCAAACAAAAATAAACAAAGAAAAGGAAAAAGTAAGGAATAAACATGCATTTCACAAAGAAGACCATAACGGTCCAGTCAAAAGTACAGTGATAGTATGACATGTAGCAGGATCAGACAAGACGCTTCAATAGTAAAACAGAACCGATAAAATGTTGATCAAACTGTCTGAATTCCCACACCAGCTGAGTAGGAATGTAAAGAAAGAGAGAAGAAGAAATAGTATACAGTTCACCCTGGTCAAAAGGTGTCTAACAGGTACACAGTACAAAAACCCTGGCCATCAAAAAGAGATATAACAACTACTCCTTCAGTATACTATATCTTTCAGAGGTTATAAAAGCAAGCTATGGGGCCCAAGAGCTATAAAACTTGCCATAAGTATGTGTGCATCGATGCCTCCACTCCTCCGCCTCCATAATGTACTGAACTTTCTGAAGCCACTCCTTGACTGAAGGCAAGAGATTTCCAATGTAGGGGGACAAGACATTTAGCGGCATTGAGAAGGTGCGGCATCAAGGAGTGTTTATACCTCCCAACCGATTGTTCAGTGTCATGCAGTAGGATAGGTAAAGGATCATCTGCCATCTGGAATTGTGTGATCTCATGAATAATCGTTCGAATGTCAGACCAAAAGGGGCGCAAAACTGGACAAGTCCACCATAAATGAAGGAAAGTGCCTTCTGCCCGCATCCTCTCCAGCAATTACCCGACACACTCGGGAAAATGCAGTATAATGTATTGGGCACCCTATACCATCTGGATAGAAATTTATAACATGATTCCTATGTTTTAGCATTAACCGATGAAGTGTGGGCCAGGGATATTATTTTATCTACACTACAGTCTGTCAGGTCTCTGCACATACTGTAGTACAGAATCATGTTGATCAGTTGTCCCAGCAGTAGTTTATACAACTTAGAGAGGAGATGAGTTGCACCCGCCCTATCCAAGCACATAGACTCGAACTTAGACAAGGAGTCAGAGTATCGCACAGTCCTTTGTGTAGTTACAAAAATGTGTGAAGCTGCCTGTGTTTCCAGCTATCCCAGGGCATAGTACCCCATTCCTTGCGAAAATCCGTTAAGGATCGTAAATGTGTGCCAGACATATACCGAAAACTACAAGTATCATGAGAACTACCCCAGTGGGTAAAACAGGCTAAATCCTCACCCGGGACAAACCATGGGTAACCTCCCAGAGGTGAAAGGGGTGAAGAGTATTGTGCCAATGAAAATTGCTTATTTAAACCATTCCAGATGGCTAAAGTCGCAGAAGAAAGAGGTGAAACTCTGTCCAAGAGATCCCTAAATGTTTTAGGAAGCCGAGTGGTGTGTAGGTTCATCCCTGCCATTGTTTTTTCCAGTGGAATCCATAGTTTATCTGCGGTATGCAGATTCCAGTTTACAATACGTAACAAGGCAGTGGCGCTGTAATACAATGAAAGGTCAGGGAGGCCCAGGCCTCCCCTTGCCTTTGTACGACGCATGAGGTCATATGAGAGGAGTGGTGGTTTCCCTTGCCACACAAACTTAATAAACTCCTGTCGAGCTTTAAGGAAAAAGGCCCTAGGCAAATGTATAGGGACCATCTGGAAAAAGAATAAAAATATGATCATCCTACCAAACCAGGTGGTTTGCACCTTCTCCCAGAACTGTAATTCCTCTTGGACAGAGCGTAAGAGCAGGGCAAAATTGGCCTTATAGAGATCCTTCAGGTCTGCAGGCAATTTTATACCCAGGTAAGTGAGAGGAGAATCTCAAGCTTGCATCTATCCGCCTCCAAAATATTCAGAGGTAGAATAACTGACTTCCCTAAGTTAATCTTAAAATTAGATCGATGATGTAATAGATCTATTTCTTTCAAAAGGTTTGGCAGGGTCATCCTAGGAGAACTAAGAAAAAAAAGGACATCATCTGCAAACACAGCCAATTTATGTTCCGTGGCTCCAAATTTAATTCCGACAATATCTGGGTTCGAGCAATCCAACGTAATTAAGGCAAATAGTACTGGCGACAAAGGACATCCCTGCTATGTACCGTTGGAAACTAGAAATGGTTGGGACGAGGTCTTATTAACCTTCACTTGGGCTGTAGGTCTGGTATATAGGGCTCCTATCCATGATTGCATATTACTCCCAAGTCCTAGCCTGTGTAGAATATGTGATTTAAATACCCAATCAATACGATCAAAGGCTTTATTGGCATCAGATGAGAGGACAAGACAAGGGATTTTTGAGGTAGATATCCAGTGCAGAAGGGAGATAGCCCTCTGGGAGTTATCCTTACCTTCCCGGCCAGGGATAAACCCCACTTGATCGGCATGGACCAAATCACCTAGAATCTCTTTCAGTAGGTTGGTCATGATTTTTGCTAAGATTTTAATATCCAAATTCAGTAAAGAAATAGGTCGATAGTTTTGGCAATGTGCAGGGTCCTTTCCCTCTTTAGGTACCACAGTGATATGGGCGTGTAAAGCGTCTGGCACCATACATCCTGTCTTTGCAAGCGAATTAAAATAGGACACCATTTGAGGAACTAAGAGATTTCCGCCACCCCCCTCTGCCAATCCCTCCACTGGCTTCCGATTGCGCAATGGATCAAATTCAAAATCCTAACGCTGACGTACAAAGCTGTCCACCAAACTGCCCCGAACTACATTACTGACCTAATATCCAAGTACCGCCCAGCACGCACACTCCGCTCCTCACAAGACCTCCTTCTCTCTAGTTCCCTGGTCTCCTACTCCCATGCCCGCCTCCAGGACTTCTCCAGGGTGTCACCCATCCTCTGGAACTCCCTGCCCCAACCCATCAGATTATCACCTACTCTCCTCTCCTTTAGGCGCACCCTGAAAACCCATCTCTTCAGGGAAGCCTACCCCACCCCCTGCTAACTTGCCGGCCTCCTCCACTCTTCCTACCACTCCATCCCCCACAGCTATCTCCTCCTGTGCCACCATCCCCTCCCTCCTAGATTGTAAGCTCGAAAGAGCAGGGCCCTCAATCCCCTCATGTTTTGCATTGTATTGGTATTGTTCTGTCACATGTTCTGTCCCCCTTTGTAATGTACAGCGCTGAGCGAACTATTGGTGCTTTATAAATACTGTATAATAATAATAATAATAATCTGAGTACTGTATCGGAAGTATCGGTGCGAAAACCTATCCTGGCCTGGACTCTTCCCGGAGGGCATGTCTTTAATCATGGAGATAATTTCCCCTGGAGAGATATCTCTCTCCAGGATAGAGATAGCCTCCGGAGGGAGTCTTGGATAATCAATGTCATCTACATAAGCATCTATCGACTCTCTGCATCTGGATTTAGCATCTTCTCCTTCCAAAACTCTAAGATTATATAATGAATGATAAAAATCTCGAACGCACTTGGCAATCTGGGATGGAAAATGTACCTAAGGCATCACAAATATGAGGGACAAAGGAACCTGAAATTTGTTTTTTAAGCGCCCTTGCCAACAGTCTCCTACATTTATGTCCTTGATCATAATATTTGTGAGCCAAATATCTGAGTCTACGTTTGGACTGGGCATCTAGGAGCGATTTCAATTGTGATTTCAAGTCCACAAGTTGAATCCCTGTTTGGGGGGTCCAACCTCTTTTTGTGTCTACAAGAGAGATCCGAGATCTGAGATAATAGGCTGGTCAGGTCTGAAGTCAACTGCTTCTTTAAATGTGTGGCCTAAGTGATGAAGGCATGCCTGATGACAGCCTTATGAGCCTCCCAAATCATGCTCTCGGAGATCCCCTCATCTGCGTTATCCTCAAAATATTGCTGCAGCACCTTACGTACTTCGCCATCTACCGCAACATCATCCAAAAGATTCTCATTAAGGCGCCAAGTCCATGGCTGACTGTGCCAAGGTCGAGGCTGGAGGACATGTTCAATCAGAGCATGATCTGAGTGCATAATAGGATGGATCTTGGCAGAGAGGACAATATCTAAATGAGGTTGATCGATCAGCAAAAGATCAATCCGAGAATACGACTGATGTACCTGAGAAAAATAAGAAAAATCTTTGTCATTGGCGTGAAGGGCTCTCCAACAGTCCACCAGTTGCATGTCTGGCAAGGATCTGGAAATATGTTTCCTAGCTGAAAAGGATACCTAGCTGAAAGGATTTACCTGAGGAGGAATCAAGCCGGGGGTCCTGAAATACATTGAAATCCCCGCCCAATATCACTGGACCTGAGGAAAAGTACTGTAAAATCCCCAGAGGGGACCTGGCCAGAGTTAGGGGCGTATATTTTTGCCAGCATCAACAGGTTACCATAGAGGGAGCCCTTCGCCATCACATATCTCCCCTTTAGGATCAGCCAGGTGCGATTCAGGAACAAAGGGGCAGGACTTGTGAAAGGCTATCGCCACACCTTTGGCAATTTTGATATTGGACAGGCTTTGAAACCATCTGTCGAACAAGTATAGTGGGAGCTTGGGAATCAAACCTGTTACAAAATGGGTTTCCTGAAACATCAAAACTTGTGCTTTGAGGGCCTTCACCTCTCTCCACACTCTGCTCCTCTTAAAAGGAGAGCTCAAACCTCTGACATTGTATGATAGTACCTTAAAAACAGATATGATGATGACGGACTAAGCCTATAAAGGCAGGTAATTGACCAGGGAAGAAAGAACAGAAAACAAAAGACAAGGAATATCTATAAACAACTAATACAGTATAGTACCATATACAACCTAACCATAGACAACAGGCCTCAGGGCAGATAGCAACAGAAGCGTGTGGTCTACAACACAAAAGGGTGAGCACCCTGTGTAAAACAGAACAGGGTGAGCCTATAGTGGGGTAACGTTTAAACCTCCTCCTCCTCATATTCCTCTCCTCCAATCCCAAAATCTCTTCTCTATATCCCTCTGCTCCTCCCAAACAACTGTATATTATGCCCTCACTGCTTCCTTCGCACCTCTATGGCACCCACCACCTCCTCCTAATACTCCACTCTCCCACTGACCCGAACACCTCCACTGGTAGACTTACACGCTCCTGCATATCCCGCTCCACCTTTCTCACCCTTCTTCTCCTCCTAACCGCGGGGGATATCTCCACAAACCCTGGCCCTCCACCACCTCGCTCACCCACATGGCACCCCCCCACTTCCACGTCCTGCCGCAACCCCCTCAACCTAGTATCTGTCCCCCTGCTCCCTAAAACCACCTCCCCCGTTTTCGTGTGCACTTCTGAACGCCTGATTGGTGTGCAACAAGCTCACCGCCATCCACGACCTCTTTGTTTTCTGCTCCCTCAACATTCTAGCAATTCCTGTCACAACAGAGCACCTTCCGAGTCCTCCCAAACCCCCCCTCTCTATCCTTCTCCTCCTTCGAGGCCCACTGCATCCAACTATTCTCCCCAACCCTCCTGAGGATTGCTGTAATCTACTGGCCTCCTGTACCCGTATCCCGCTTCCTTGATGACTTTTCCGCCTGGCTACCCTTCTTTCTCTCCTCCGAGCTACCCACCATCATCCTTGGGGATTTCAACATCCCTGTCAACATCGACAACTCGGCCACATCCCAACTCCTCCACTTAACCTCCTCTTTTGCACTCGCACAGTGCATACAATCCACCACCCACTCCGACGGGAATATCCTGGACCTTGTCTTCTCCCATCTCTGCGCTCCCCACAACCTCACAAACACCCCCTTCCCTCTCTCTGACCACAACCTTATTACCTTCTCTGTCTCCTTGTCCTCTAACGGCTACCCCTCCAAATGTCATACTACTACCAGCCGTAACCTCCGCAACCTGAACCCTGCCCCCCTCCACTCTAGAGCTGATCAACTTTACGACAGCATCCTTCCCCTGTCCTGCCCTGCCCTGTCCATGACCGCCTATAACAACTCGCTGTCAACCGCCCTTGACTCGCTAGCGCCTTTAACCACACGAAACATCAGACCCCAACAGCTCCAGCCCTGGCAGACTGATCACACCAAAACTCTCAAACGACGCAGTCGTGCGCTGGAGCGACTATGGCACAAAACCAGATCCCAACTAGCATTCACCCACTATAAATCCGCCTTCCACACCTACACCTCCTCCCTCCACGCTGCCAAACAAGCCTACTTCCTGACCCTCATCAAGACCCTCTCCTCCAATCCTTGCTGGCTCTTTTCCACCTTCAACTCTCTACTCTCTCCGCCCCCACCTCCACCCAGCACCTCACCGCCCTTGAGATTGCCAATCACTTCAAACTTCCTCCCCACCCATCCCCTCTCACACAGCAACCCCCTCATCGCCCCTCTCCCTCGGCCTCACCACTGTTCAGACCTCCACCTCACCTAACATTCCTCACACTCAAGCCCCCTCAACACTCCACTCCTTCGAACTTACTACCATTGAGGAGGTCACCAAGGTCTTCTCTGAAGCCCGACCCACCACCTGCCCCCTCGACCATGTCCCCTCACAAGTCCTACAACCTCCCTCCTCCTCCATCCTACGCTCCCTCACCCACATCTTTAATCTCTCCCTCTCTTTCGGCGCATTCCCCTCCCCTCTGAAACACGTGCAGATCACCCCCATACTTAAAAAGCCCCCCCTGGACCCCACTGACCCGAACAACCTTAGACCCATCTCCCTGCTGCCATTCACATCCAAACTCCTCGAGCGCTTAGTCTACAATCGCCTAAGCTCCCACCTCAATTACAACAACCTCCTCGATCCCCTACAGTCCAACTTCTGTCCCCTACACTCCACCGAAACCGCCTTACTCAAACTCTCCAACAACCTGCTAACCGCCAAAGCTAATGGCCACTATTCAGTGCTCCTACTCCTCGACCTCTCCGCGGCTTTCGACACAGTCGACCACCCCCTCCTCCTCAAAAAGTTACACTCCCTTGGCCTCAGAGATTCCGCTCTCTCGTGGCTCTCGTCCTATCTATCACAACGCTCCTTCAGCGTTACCGATAATGCTACCACCTTCCCCTCACTCCCCCTCTCTGTTGGGGTCCCTCAATGCTCTGTCCTCGGACCCCTTCTCTTCTCCATCTACACCTCCTCCCTTGGCCAACTCATACATTCCCACAGCTTCAACTACCACCTCTATGTCGACGACACGCAAATCTTTCTCTCAACCCCTCGCCTCACCCCCTCAGTCTCCACCCGAATCACAAGCCTTCTGAACGACATATCAGATTGGATGTCGCTCCACTTCCTCAAACTGAACCTCTCCAAAACCGAGCTCCTAGTCTTCCCCCCAGCCCGAACACCACCCCCCACTGACTTCTCCATCACGTCCAACAATGCCACCATCAGGCCCGCCCCGCAGGCCAGAGTACTTGGTGTCATTCTTGACTCCAATCTATTCTTCCAGCCCCAAGTCCAATCACTAACAACTCATGCAGACTCCACCTCCGCAACATTGCCAAAATATGCACGTTCCTAACCCCAGAAACCACTAAGCAACTCATCCACTCCCTCATCATATCACGACTTGATTACTGCAACTCCCTCCTCAATGGCCTGCCTCCCCACAGGCTATCCCCGCTTCAGTCGATCCTGAATACGGCAGCCAGACTCATCCACCTTACCAACCACTCCGTTTCCGCCACCCCCTTCTGCCAATCCCTCCACTGGCTTCCGATTGCCCAATGGATCAAATTCAAAATCCTTACACTGACGTACAAAGCTGTCCATCATACTGCCCCAAACTACATCACTGACCTAATATCCAAGTACCACCCTACACGCACTCTCTGCTCCTCACAAGACCTCCTTCTCTCTAGTTCCCTAGTCTCCTGCTCCTATGCCCGCCTCCAGGACTTCTCCAGGGCATCACCCATACTCTGGAACTCCCTACCCCAATCCATCAGACTATCACCTACTCTCCTCTCCTTTGGCCGCACCCTGAAAACCCACTGCTTCAGGGAAGCCTACCCCACCCCCTGCTAATTCCCGACCTCCTCCACTCTTCCTACCACTCCATCCCCCACAGCTATTTCCTCCTGTACCACTATCCCCTCCCTCCTCGATTGTAAGCTCCAAGGAGCAGGGCCCTCAAACCCCTCGTGTATCGCATTGTATTGTTATTGTACTGTCGCATGTTCTGTCTCCCATTGTAATGTACAGTGCTGAGCGAACTGTTGGCGCTTTATAAATATTGTATAATAATAATAATACCCGAGGAGGCAACTCCAGCCGGAACCGCCCACCGCCCTTGGCAATATAAAGGCATAGAAGTTTAGAACATGTAGCACAGCCAATAATCTACAAAAACAACAAAAAAAGAACATTCTGTCTGGCCCAAAGAAAAAAAAAATTGTTTCGGGTGTAAAGTATAGGGACCCAGACCATATGCCCAGAAGGGCTCGATAAAGGATATCAACCTCAGCAGGGGGTACTGGAACCGACCCAGCACAAACCAAACTGGCAAAAACCAAAAAGCTAAAGTTCAAGTGTTCCCTTTGGGGTTAGGTGAGCCCAGAGGGTTATGGATCCGCTTTCTCTTCCAACATGGTTCCTGCCATTCCCTTTGTGGTTGATTAGACAAAGAGACCCCTCTGCCCCTCCAATCCTGGAAATCGACTGCAGACAGGTGAAAAGTTTGGAGAAATTGCAGAAGTCATCTTTTTAATGAAGAGTGGCCAAGATCCCATCTTTAGTAGCTTTAAGCCGCAATGGAAAATCCCAGCGGTATGTTGCACCTGCGTTGTGGAGAGAGTCCAAAAGAGGACGTAAGGTTTTCCTCAGCTCTAGAGTGCGGCAGGATAAATCAGGGAAAAAGTACAGCTGCGAACCCTCAAATTCCATACCCCGCATGATAGCTTCTTTATCCTGGTAGCGCAGCAGTTTACAAATCACATCTCTTGGCTTAGTGGAGTCCGGGTTTACAGGACCCAGGGCTCTGTGCGCCCGTTCTATTTCAATTGGTAAATCAGGGTTTTTTTCCAAAATTTTTGTAAAGACAGATAGCAAAGTTGGAATCAGGGTAGCAGTTTTAAGGGATTCAGGTAACCCGCGGATCCGGAGGTTTTTCCTGTGACTCCTGTTTTCGTAATCATCAAGTTGGGAAAGCAAACCGTCAATCCTGCAATCTTGGTGATCTAATCCCTTCTGCAGGGAGAGGATTGCGTTTGTGGACTTTGTTGTGTTTCAAGGACTTCAACCCTTGAACCTATCTGCATAGTGTCAGCTTTGAGTTCTTGAAGGCCTGCTTTATAGGTATCAATCTGTTTGAAGAAAACTGTGAGATCAGCCTTAGTGGGTAGTTCACTAAGATATTGTTTCAGGTCCCAGCAGGGATCCTGGGGATGCAGGGATTGTTTCCCTGAGCTTTGCCATGTCCCTGTGTGAGCAGGGGAGGACAGTAAGGGAGATTGAGGCTCACCCTGCAGCGTGGCCTCCATGTCTGGATCCTCCTCAGGGATCGCCGGCGGATCAGCAGACAGGGGTGAAGGGGAAGGCTCCTCCAAAATGGTGCCAGCTGACTCTCCTGCCCCATGAGGAAGTGGACAATGTTGCCCTTCCGTGTTTTTGTGGATAAGTCTAAGGAATGCTCTGGGTCCCCCTTCTTCCGCGGCATCACTGCTGGTAAGATCAGGAAGATGCTCGCCAGAGTGTAGCTGAGGCCTCTGGGCTTGCACAATGGTGTAGGTGCAGATGTGCGAGGGCCCGTTCTGCTGCACTTAGTCGTGCGCATTTGCATTCGTGCATGCACGTGCGCACATGCGCACACACGCACACGTGGCAGCCCATTGCTAATGTTGGCACCAATCAGACTATTTAAACCCAGCAGGACTATTAGCCTGTGCTGTCTGATCTGCAGAGCTCCCCCCCCCCCATGTTCCTGTGCCTGATCCTGTGATTGATACCTGTGTTTGACCCCGGCTTGCTTCTTTGACTCCGCCTCTGCCTTCTGACTCTGCTTGATCTGCTCCCACCATCACTGACCTTGGCTTGTGACCTGACCATTCTTCTGCCTGCCGTTCATGCCTGATCCGCTTATCTGTTACCGACCCGGATTGTCTGACCCTGCATACAGTCTGCCACCAGCCTGCTCCACTGCCTGCCTGCTCTGCTACCAGCTTGCTCTGCCACCAGCCAGTCCATCTGTGATATCTGCCTGTTACCAGCCTGCACCACTGCCAGCCTGCTCTGCTACCAGTCGGCCCTGCTGTGATGTCTGACTGCTACCAGCCTGCTCTGCTGCCAGCCGGCCCAGTCATCCCATCTGCCAGCGAACTGCCAGCAACTCCCGCACAGACTACAGGACTGACCAAGCCCCCATACCCAGCCATGCTCTCGTGGTTGTTGTTTCACCTTCAGTGGCCCTCGAATCGGAGCTTCATGAGAGGCCTTCCTCTACCGCCAGGCTCACAGGTAAGGTACATGACAATCGGGCTGCTGAGTTGGCTGTGTACTGAGCTTAATAGCGGTGGGCAGCAGGAGATCCGGAATCAGCGGCCGTCCTGCTCCATGGCCTGGCCAAGCCCCCCTATCAACCCCTTTTGATCACGTCCCCAATGCAGTTGGGGATTTTGCAGAGCAACGTTGGCAGCTTCTGCACATGCTCAGTTTTCAGTGTATTTCTACATTGAGTATTTCCTCCCTATCACATCTAAGCAGCCCATGTGACTACAGAGTCACATATGTGGGCGTATACACACTGGAAAATGACAGCCCTCTCCCTCCCTCTTCCTCCATGCCCACAAGCCAGCTAATGAGAATACGGATGGGATATTACATCCTGATTTATGGATGTTTCACCTCCTTGTTATTCTAAGACTCAGGCTGGAGGGGCGTAACACAGCCTGTGATCCGCACACACCAAGTTATTGCCAAAATTTAAGATTTGAGTTAAAATATATATTTGTTTGACAATTTAATATAGTTTATTGGTTTATTGATATTATTTATTCTTTACTCTGCATTTCAAAGGCTGTCTTTTTTTAATTTTGAACATATAACCAGTAGCAGAGGACTAGAAACTCCTCCTGCCACTGTTTGCCTGCAGACAGACTGGGAAAGAGCTGGGTCACGTGACAGCTGTAAATTGATTAGAAAAAAGGTACTTTTTTTTTTTTTTATTAAAATAATTACAGTGCCATCATCCACATATAGAAAGAGAAGGGATAATGTATATGAACACCTTGCAGCCCAGCCTATAGCAGATCGACGGCTGGGCGGGACACTACTCCTTGTGACTGGGCATCATATGACATCCTGTCAAAAAGAGCCACTCACGTGGACACAGCTGATGACATACCACTACACCAGCCCATTGCCAGTGTCATGTAACCGCTGTGACCAATCAAAGCAGATCACATGCCAATTGTACTGAACTGGTGACAATATGTTAAAAAAAAAAAAAATTGTAATTTTTTTTTTTTTTTTATAATTTCTACATTTTCCAAAAATTACAACCTCCAAAACACTCACCATGCCTCTTACTAAATACCATGGACTGACTATTTTCCAAAAATGGGTAATTTGGAGGGTATTTGTAGCATCCTGGCTTTTCGATCATCAAAAAATGAGACGGCAGTCAGTACATCAGGATTGATCGATTGTCATATATATATATATATATATATATATATATATATATAAATATATATATATACATATATATACACAGTGGCTAAGTGATTAGCACTTCTGCCTGGCACCGGTTCAAATCCCAACCACGGCACCACCTGCCTGGAGTTTGTATGTTCTCCCTGTGCCTGCGTGGGTTTCCTCCGGGTACTCCGGTTAACTCCCACACGCCAAAGACATGCTGGTAGGTTAATTGGCTCCTGTCTAAATTGGCCCTAGTATGTGTATGTATGAATGTGAGTTAGGGACCTTAGATTGTACACCCCTTGAGGGTTAGGGACTGATGTGAATGTACAATATATACATGTAAAGCGCTGCGTAAATTGATGGCGCTATATAAGTACCTGAAATAAATAAATATACACCATGATTTGTAGATTCTATAACTTTCCTACTAAATAATATATACCAATTTGGGGTATTTTCACCAAAGAAATGTAGAAGAAAACATTTTGACCTAAATTTATGAAGAAATTTTATTTATTTGCAAAAGTTTATAACAGAAACAAAGAAAAATGTGTTGTTTTTTTTTTCAAAAGTTTCAGGGTTTTTTTTTGTTTATTTAGCAAAAAATAAGAAATACCCCCAAAAGAAATCTCTATTTGTGTGAAAACAATTATACAAATTTTTATGGGTACAGTGTTGCATAACTGCACAATTGTCATTCAAAGTGTGACAACACTGAAAGCTGAAAATTGGCCTGGGCAGGAAGGGGGTAAAAGTGCCTGGTATTGAAGTGGTTAAACAGTGTGTGTTTAGTATCACTAAGCAGCTTCTATTTGCAGATCAGTTTAAAACTGCATTTGAAAAGTAAGCAAAATTGATTTTCTTTTCTACCATTGCTCCTCTGAACTACATCACATTCAGCGCCAGATAGTCACAAATTATGTACCCTTGGCACAACACTTTATGAACATTTTACATTGGTTAGAATGGTTTTTAAATTAAAACAGATTGCATAAATTATTGATTCAGACTTGCTTGGCTTAATATAGGTTAACTTGCTGCAAGAACAGAGCAGCATGGCAGTGATTATTTCAGTCATTTTAATAAATGGCATATATCAGTTGCACAGGGCCAGATCTCTTTGGGAATGAAACCTAGCATGACACTTTTGAACTGCAATTTGTTGGTTCATTTTCCTACAATTACTGCATCTGCTCCTTCATCATGGCACTGAACAAAAGGAAGGCCTGATGGGTGAAAAGAAACACAATTTCATGCCAGACAAACGCTCTGCAGTAATAATGATTTAAAAAATAGATCAACATTAGCCTAGCTGTTGGTGGTATACAGTAATGTGTTGTATTATTCAGCTGTAAGAAAATTACATTACAATTGAACTATACTGAATTTGTCGTAAACAAAATATTACATAAATCAAAGTAACACAGTTCTCAAATTTTGGATAGACTTTGTGCTCAGATTACAATGTTTTGCCTTATGCTCGGATGGGTGAGCTGACCTTGTGATATTAAAATCGTTTCCCTCCCACAAACCTTAGTATGACTGCATGTATATACATCTTTCATAAAACATTGATTTTCAATGGCGAGATTTTTTTTTTCTTAAGATCAGGTGGTCCAAGTGCAGGATGCTTTGATACATTGGCTGATAACAAGATATGTACTAGGGTTCTTCAAAAAGTTTCTGCACTTTTTATAATACTATGATATATAGGAAACTTTTTGAAGAACTCTTCTTTAATTTGTATGGGTTGAAGGTTAAAGTGACACTAAACTCTGGTTTAAAAAATTATGTTTAAGAATATAAGTATATATTCTTAACTCAAAAATGTACCTTCTATTGCTCCCAGCCTTCTGCAAATGTCCAACTTCCTTTTTTTTTTTGCTGCTGTGATCTCACTTCCTGTTAGAGGGTGGCTACATTTGTTCTCCATTGTTCCACTGTATGTACAAATGTAGCCACCTTCTCTTGCTTGCTACTAATATGAACTATTGATTATGGGATTTGTAGTGTGCATAGAACAGTACATGTGACCACAACTAACATGCACTGCTTGTTCCAAACAAACAGAAAAAAGGGGGAAAAGAGGAGCTCATGGAAGACGATACAAGGAGGCAGAAATGATTTAATGAAAAATAGACTACAGGGCCATTAGATAATGGAAGTGTATGGATTATTTTAGGGAATAACGATACCATTTAGTGCCACTTTAACCACTTGACTACAGGGCACTTTTACCCCCTCCGGCCCAGGCCAATTTTCAGCTTTCAGTGCTGTCGCACTTTGAATGACAGTTGCGCAGTCATGCAACACTGTGCCCAAACAAAATTTTTATCATTTTTTTACATAGTTCTCTTTTAGTGGTATTTAATCACACTGGGTTTTTAATTATTTGCTAAACTAAAAAAGACTGACAATTTTGAAAAAAAAACTTTTTTCTTAGTTTCTGTTATAAAATTTTGTAAGTAATTTTTCTCCTTCACTGATGTGCGCTAATGAGGCTGCAGTGATGGGCACTGATAGGCAGCACTGATGAGGAGGCACTGATAGGCTGCACTGATGGGCATCAATGCATCACTGGTGGGCATTGACAGGCATCACTGATAGGTGGCACTGATTGGAACTGATAGGCGGCACTGACGGGCACTGATAGGTGGCACTGGCAAACATTGATAGGCAGCATTGACTGGCGCTTATAGGCAGCACTAATTGATGGCACTGTTAGGCGGCACTGATAGGTGGCACTGACTGGCGCTGATAGGCAGCACTGACTGGCACTGATAGGTGGCACTGTAAGGCAGCTCTGATGGGCACTGATATGTGGCATTGATGTGCACTGGTATGTGGCATTGATGTGCACTGATGGGCACTGGTATGTGGCATTGATGGGCACTGACAGGTGGCAATTATGGGCACTGACAGGTGGCACTGATGGGGCTACACTTATCTGATGTTCTATGTCTTTGTCACTGGACTATACTTTGGGCTTGATTTACTAAAATTAGAGACCGCAAACTCTGGTGTAGCTCTGCATAGAAACCGATCAGCTTCCAGTATTTTTGTCAAAGCTTAATTGAACAAGCTAAAGATAGAAGCTGATTGGCGACTATGCACAGTTGTACCAGATTTTGCACTCTCCAGTTTTAGTAAATAAACCCCTGTGTTTTGTAAAATCTTTTTAAAATGTAAAATTTCAATAAACAAAAAAAACTTCACTTTACAAACTCATCCTTTACAATGATACCCACCAAGGGAGATCCAGAAATAAGTCATAATGGTGCAACTTTAATGAACTGAAAATTATGCAATTGTTTTGTGAAGCATTTCAAAATAATGTGTTTTTCTTTTATAAAAAATCGAAAATCCATATTGCTTCCAAAATGGCGAATGACTGAATCAATAAAACCTACTTAAATGTTTTGTGGATCACTTAATTTTTAGTGCCAAAGCACATTGAGAAGTACCATAAGGCACTCTTAATTACAGAGTAAGTGCAATCCATTCCCTTAACAGAACAAATCGATGACACTGATATGTTAAAAGAGCTAAATGTAATTGACTGATGATTAAACTTTTTCAGGCTTTTGATTTTCTTTTCTTGCTTGTGTTTTATGCAAACTCAGCAGAGGCTTGAGCATATGACACTGATCTTTTTTGCTCCTAAAAATAGATGCGCATTAAACACTTTGGGGGTTGATTCAATAAAAGCAAATAGACTGTTCACTTTGCAAGGAAATGTGCCCCTAACGAATGTTGACTTCTATCATTCAATCATGTTCAAGCATCCTTTGGCAATGCCTTCTTTTATTCTGATATCTTCATTTAGGCTTCGTTCACACCAATGCATTTTTTAGTGTTTTTTGCTTTTTTCAGAAACGCACTACAGTCCATTTAAATGGTTTCCTATTGAACATTTTCATATCTATACTTTGTTGAGCTGCTGCGTTTTTGGAAAGGGTCAGGGACTTCTTTAAAAGCAAAAAGCAGTGGTTTTGCTACAATACAATTCAATGTAGAATCTGCTGAAATGCATGGTAGTGCGGTTTTGCCGCATTTTTGCTGTGATTTTGCCACGTTTTGCGTTTTGTATTTTTATTCTGCCCAGCAAAAAAAAAATTCCACTTTAAAAAAACAAAAAGCTGAAGAAAATGCTAAAGCACAATCGCAGCAAAAGATTTGTGTAGAAAAAAGCAAAAAAAAAAACCCAGCGAAAAGCACTGCAAAATGGACAAAAAGCAAACTGCATAGGTGTGAACGGAGCCTAAGGCGACTGGGCTTTACCTTCCCTATCGCAAAACTCATACCAAAGCTAGATTCATATCTTTGCAGTTTGCTTTTGATCTGTTTCTGCATTGTGTTTTGTGTTTTTGCACTTGCGTTTTTGCCGCATTTTTGATGCGTTTCACTTTTTTTTCTTGTTGCTAGGCAAATTTTAAACGCAAAGAAAGAATTCAGCAAAAATGCACTACACGCTTTTCTGCAGCATTTCCATTGAAGTCTATAGAACCAAAAACGCAACTTTTTGCGTTCAAATATGTCCCTGACCCTTTCCAAAAATTCACTGGGTAAAAACATGGAGATGTGAACGTGTCCCATAGGAAATCTTGTTAAATGGAGAACGATAGGTGTGAACCTAGGGTAAATGCAGGTCAGTTTTTTCACATATAAGGTACTAGATTCAGTAAAATGGAGACTCCAGCATACAACCTGATGATCGAGCTTGTTTTTTCTGTACTTTATTATTAGCAGCACTGTTTACTTGCAGACTTTAAACATCACAAAAGTATAATACAAATACAGTACTTGTTAAAGAGTTACTGTTTTAAAATGCCATGGACTATAGTTTGTAAAGTATAACTTTGACTTTTCAGTATTTTTGTATGTGTGAAAACTGGAATTTTCTTTTCTTCACCCATGTTTTGTTTATTACAAGTTCTGTTTACTGCAGAATGAATGAAGATCATTCAGTACTCAAAAGGTAATATTTATGGACATGAAGCTGAACACTAGGCAGATATACAAAAAATCAATTAATGCAGCTATGTACTTTTTAAAAATCACATTTTTAAATTAAGCTAGTGTAAAGTAACTAGCTTAAAGGATAAGATCACCCTTTGATCAAAAATAATAAATGCAGCTTTTTTTTGCAGGTAAAAACAATGTGAATTTATTATTTTTTATTGCAGCAGCCTGTAAAGCATTGCACCAGTTATCAGTAGATTGCTGGTACCATGCAGGTTTCCTGCAGATCTGTCAGTAAATCTGCTTTCCTGTACAGGATGTACAAGCAGACAGATATACTGACAGGAAGATTCAATGAACTACTACGGCACTCCACAGTGCGTGGTAGTTCATTGAGAACTAAAAGCCCACAGCCGCTAAAGCTGGCAGGACCTGTAGTTCATTCATTCACAGAACACTGTGAATGGATCACGTGGCCATGTGGGCAGAGATCCGTATTGCCACGCTGTTTTTAAAAAGTGACAGCTAGTACGGGAAACTTTTCCTCGTAATTCTGTCACGGGTGGGGGCAGCAGCTGTCGTATTGAGAGCATGTTACATGTTCCACCCTAAAAAAGGGTGGAACACGTAATATGTTTCCAAAGGTACACTTATCTTTTAACCGTAAAACGGCCATATGTAAAAGAAGAAACTCGTATATACTAAGCTCTCCCACTGTCCACACCATTGAATGCCACTGTGTTGAAAGAAATCAGTCTGCTAAGAAACTCATCCTTTCAGTACTGTCAATGGACCCTTTCAGTACTGTCAAAGTGGCATGAAAGTCAGTAGAAGAAACCAAAGGTACGCAGCAAGGGATGCAGAACATCAACACTCCTGGAAGTGTTGGTTTCTCAGCAGACTTCTAGGTCAATTTCTCTTTACAGAGTGGCATTTAGCAGTGTGGGAATTTATTTAAAGTGGTAGTAAAAGTTGACTCTACCTATTCTTATTGATCCATCCCTCCTCCTACCTGTCAGGCATACCCTGTATAAAAGAGACCTGTGTACTTACCATTTTCTAATCTGGTCTGGTTCAGTCATATGATTCAGCAGCTCTGGCTTCCCTTTGTGAAGCAGCGCTCGATAATGGCTCTGAATTCCCAGAGCCGTGACGTCACCCCTAGGCTCATGGCCCAGTCACCGATTGCGCTCCCTTCTCTTACCTGCAGCAGCTGCTCACTGACACAGGGAAGCAGGAGCTGCTGGAATGTATGTTCAAACCAGACTAATTAAAACATCTTTTATACAATATATGCAGGATAGACAGGAGGAGGAGGAATGGAATGATTTTAAGATCAGTTAGACTTTTTTCCTTTTTAAGTGCCTCCAATTCCATATACAGTAGAACAGACTAAGTAGGAGGGGCCAAGTCAGATGAATTACATAGATTGGAGGCAGGATAGTTAACCTAGCTTCATGGCTTAACCACAGTAGAGAAAATGCAGGTCACCAACCTGGCTGGACAATATGGCATAACTACTGTATGTAAATCTATTTATACTGTACTATCAAGCTTTGCATTTTTATGGAACTCTATCTTATCATTAAAGGCAGTACCGTATGCATATCTTGAGGTAGCAATGTGATTCCTCTATATAATAATAAAAAAAAAAGGTAAATGTGATGACTGCAGGTCAAGTATTTGGTGCCATATTTTCCAGTTTACTATTTCCAGTTCAAACTTTGAACACTTATCAAGGAACATAATTTATAATGTAGACAAGATAGGTCATATTAGATTGTGTGTGGAATAGAGCGTATAATATTTAGATGTACAGTAGAAAGGTAAACAGCAACAGCACCAGGACCACTGAAATCACAGGAAGCATCACATCAAAAACTAGGGGAAAGACATCTGTTGCCATTGATCCCAGCAACCAGTCTGATATCAACTGCCATATTTCTTTGAAAAGGAAAGCTATCTTCAGACTACTTATCAAGGCCGGATCTAGGGGTGTGCTGGGGAGGGCTGCGCCCCCTCCAGATTTCAGTGGTGCCTCCCCCCCAGGCTGCTTTGGATTTTGGGCTGATCTAAATGTTTCTTTTTATCTCTATCCTGCTGATCACCTAACTTTATAGCTCCAATGAGACTCCGGGGCAGGGGCATTGATAGACCAGCATTTAGGATACTTATCTTACATTTCTCAACTGGTTCCCCTTCCTGGAGCCAATGCCACCCACCGGCAGTACTTCCCTGATTTCTACTGCTGCCCAATAGCAGTAGGTGTGCTGTTTACTGTCCCCGTGCTGGCCGCTGCTTTGAACGTTGTCGGCTGCTAGTGTAGTGAGAAGTGTTTTGGAGTGTGCAGCGCTGAAAGGCTAGAGCTGTGGATGTGGGGAGGGGTGAAGAATGCTGGTCACAGAAGGAGAGGTGTGGATAGGGGGGTGCTGGTCACAGAGGGAGAGGTGTGGATGGGGGGTGCTAGTCACAGAGGGACAGGTGTGGTCAGGGGGTGCTGGTCATGGTGAGAGTGGTGTGGATGGGAGGTGCTGGTCACAGAGGGATAGGTGTGCATGGGGAGAGGGGGGATTGGGCCGGTCACAGAAGGAGAGGTGTGGATGATGGGGGGGTTGCTGGTCACAGAGGGAGAGGTGTGGATGGGGGGATCCTGGTCACAGAGGGAGAGGTGTGGATGGGAGGTGCTGGTCACAGAGGGACAGGTGTGCATGCATGGGGTATGTTGTGCTGGTCACAGAAGGAGAGGTGTGGATTGCGGGGGTTCTGGCCATAGGAGAGGTATGCTTGGGGGGGGGTGCTGGTCACAGAGGGAGAGGTGTAGATGGTGGGGGGATACTGGTCACAGAGGAAGAGTTGTAGATGGGGGGGAATTTGGGGGTGTAGGTCACAGAGGGAGAGGTGTGGATGGCTGGAGTGCTGGTCACAGAGGTAGAGTTGTAGATGGCAGGGCAATGCTGGTCACAGAGGGAGAGATGTGGATGGGGGGGGATACGGGTCACAGAGGGAGAGTTGTGGATGGGAGAGGGGTGCTGGCCACAGAGGAAGAGGTGTGGATGGGGGCTGCTGGTCACAGAGGAATTTGTGTGGATGGGGGGGGCTGGTCCCAAAGGCAGAGGTGTGGATGTGGGGGGATACAAGTCACAGAGGGAGAGATATGGGGGGGGGCTAGTCACAGAGGGAGAGGTGTGGATGGGGGCAGGAGTGCTGGGCACAGAGGGAGAGGTGTGGATGGGGAGGTGCTGGACACAGAGGGAGAGGTGTGGATGGGGAGGTGCTGGACACAGAGGGAAAGATGTGAATGGAGGATGGGGGAGAGGTGTGGATGGGGGGGTGATGGACACAGAGGGAGAGGTGTGGATGGGGGGAGGTGCTGGGCACAGAGGAAGAGGTATGGATGGGGGCTGCTGGTCACAGAGGAAATTGTGTGGATGGGGGGGGTACTGGTCATAGAAGGAGAGGTATGCTTGGGGGGGGTGCTGGTCACAGAGGAAGAGGTGTAGATGGTGGGGGGATACTGGTCACAGAGGAAGAGTTGTAGATGGGGGGGGGGAATTTGGGGGTGTAGGTCACAGAGGGAGAGGTGTGGATGGCTGGAGTGCTGGTCACAGAGGTAGAGTTGTAGACGGCAGGGGAATGCTGGTCACAGAGGGAGAGATGTGGATGGGGGGGGGGGTACTGGTCACAAAGGGAGAGTTGTGGATGGGGGAGGGGTGCTGGCCACAGAGGAAGAGGTGTGGATGGGGGCTGCTGGTCACAGAGGAATTTGTGTGGATGGGGGGGTACTGGTCACAGAGGGAGAGGTATGCTTGGGGGGGGGGGGTGCTGGTCACAGAGGGAGAGGTGTAGATGGTGGGGGGATACTGGTCACAGAGGAAGAGTTGTGGATGGGGGGGATTTGGGGGTGTAGGTCACAGAGGGAGAGGTGTGGATGGGTGGGGTGCTGGTCACAGAGGGAGAGTTGTCGATGGCAGGAGAATGCTGGTCACAGAGGGAGAGATGTGGGTGGGGGGGGGATACTGGTCACAGAGGGAGAGTTGTGGATGGGGGGGGGGGGATACTGGTCACAGAGGGAGAGTTGTGGATGGGGGGGATTTGGGGGTGTAGGTCACAGAGGGAGAGGTGTGGATGGGTGGTGGGGTGCTGGTCACAGAGGTAGAGTTGTAGACAGCAGGGGGATGCTGGTCACAGAGGGAGAGATGTGGCTGGGGGGGGATACTGGTCACAAAGGGAGAGTTGTGGATGGGGGGGATTTGGAGGTGTAGGTCACAGAGGAAGAGGTGTGGATGGGTGGGGTGCTGGTCACAGAGGGAGAGTTGTAGATGGCAGGGGAATGCTGGTCACAGAGAGAGAGATGTGGATGCGGGGTGGGGGAGCTGGTCACAAAGGCAGAGGTATGCTTGGGGAAGGGGGTGCTGGTCACAGAGGGAGTGGTGTAGATGGTGGGGGGATAATGGTCACAGAGGTAGAGTTGTGGATGGGGGGATTTGGGGGTGTAGGTCACAGAGGGAGAGGTGTGGATGGATGGGGTGCTGGTCACAGAGGTAGAGTTGTATATGGCAGGAGAATGCTGGTCACAGAGGGAAAGATGTGGATGGGAGGGGGGGGCTGGTCACAAAGGCAGAGGTGTGGATGTGGGGGGATGCAAGTCAGAGGGAGAGATATGGGGGGGGGGGCTAGTCACAGAGGGAGAGGTGTGGATGGGGACAGGAGTGCTGGGCACAGAGGGAGAGGTGTGGATGGGGAGGTGTTGGACACAGAGGGAGAGGTGTGGATGGGGAGGTGCTGGACACAGAGGGAGAGGTGTGGATAGGGTGCTAGGAACAGAGGGAAGGTATGAATAAGGGGTGCTGGACACAGGAGGGAGAGCTGCGGATAAGGGGTGCTGGGCACAGGAGAGAGAGCTGTGAATAAGGGGTGCTGGGCACAGGAGGGAGAGCTGTGAATAAGGTGTGCTGGGCACAGAAGGGAGAGCTGTGGATGGGCATGTGCTGAGCACAGGAGAGAAAGCTGTGAATAGGGGGGTGCTGGGCATGGGGATGAGATGAAGTGTGGATAAGGGGGTGCTGGGTATGGGGATGAGATGAGGTGTGGATAAGAAGTGAACTGTGGAAGAGGTGTGCAGAGGTGAGCAGTGGGTTGGTAATGTGAGGCTATATGTTACATAATCTTCACCACACTTCTTGATGTGCAGCAATGTGTGCGCAAACAGAGTTCCACAGTCAGAAGTATGTAATGTATGACAACACACAGTCTAGTGTAAAGAGAGAAGAGGTAAGAATAATATAATGTATAGCGCAGCACACAGGGTAGTGGATAGGAGAATGCAACGTACAACACAGCCTACAGATTGCAGCAGGATTATGTAATGTCCAGCAAACAGTACATGCTCCTGACCATACTCTGTATGCTGTGCTGTCTGGTACATTTTATTATTGTATCTTGTATACTCATTGCCAATGCCCTCTGTACTCTTGAAGCTGGAGAACCAGAAAAATGAGGGGCAACCTCCATAGATTGACCTGCTTTATCTGTGGTGTGGTGTGTAGTACAGTACTGTGCAGTGTGCCCATGGGCTTTATTTGGCTAGCATTACCTAGTACATTGTCTTTGTCATATTATATTAGCAGTTAGTTATGTATTATTTTTTAGTTTGGAAACCAGGCCCCTTTACTTTTTTTTTTACTGCACCCCCAGTCAGGCTAGATCCGGCCAGGCTACTTATTATGGGCTGCAGCTTCCTTTACATTTTATGTATATTTTTTATGCAAGACTCTTTAATGACTTGCCACTCAATTTGCTTGTTTCTATTAATTTCTAAGAAAGAATCTACCATTTCTGATTAGTAGATAAAGAAGACTATATTAAGATATGGCTACAAAGTATTCTTCAGAGATACTTCTACTAGATGGTTTTCAAGTAATCCTTATCATAATGTAAAGTAATGCTTACTTTACCTGGTTCTTGTTTTGTTTTATCATTATTACCCTGAATGCTCCCTGTGGTATCGTAAAATAATGTCAAGTATCACTTCCGAACGGCTCTGTATGAAATAAACTGGGCAGCATCATAAAAAACTTGTTTACATGAAACTACTGCATAAAATGTGTTTGAATTTGATAATACATTCACCAATTACCACAAAATATTACTCAAATTAAAGTTTGTTATTCACATTTTGGCTACATCATTGAAGACCCACTAAACACACACCAACATCCCACTAGGTAGGAGTAGACATAGTTAACAAAAACCTGACACATGACTAGGCAATTCCAGATTAACTTATTATGAAAAATGTTATAAAAGTAGATGTTACCTTTGGTGAAAACCATATGTCAGCATGATCAGAAAATCCAGAGATATAGACAACTGATGTAATTTTTTCCTGTAAAGTTTGAACATGACCCTCCTTTACCACCTCATGAGTTCTTCAATGTTATGAATGGCCTCATTGGTCAAAAGGGAGGCTTTGAATGTGAAATAGTAGGGAGCCAAGTTCAGATTTTGCAAGAAAGATGAGAATTGTATATAAATTTACCTGCTTATACCTGCTGATCTGCTGATCGTTTCGCCATGTGAGTTTCTTTGAAGGAAACCTCAGCTCATGTATTTTCTATCATACACTACACTAATATTCCAGGTCTCTCACAAGTTTACTTTAAACATTGCTCCAATTCTCTTATGTACAATGGACTCCCTGCAGAACCTTTATTATGTAAAATACATTACAGGTAAAGTCTTGCCTTTCTTTTAATAATAATCATAAATGTAGCAAAATAGGTTATACAACTTCTGGTAGTGCCTTGTGCCATTAAACCATGGGTGCAATGCATCAACTTCAAATAGCCTTCATCTCACAGTTCCAAAAAATACTTCCAGAAATGTTGAATTCACATATTTCTTCGCTGTAGTTCTTTTTGACTTGACCGCAGTAAATGATATAACTGTGTATAAAGTGTCTTCTCATTTGCAGACTGGGCGCATTGTTGCACAGCTCTGTGCAGTTCAGCTTGGAGAGGATAAGGACCAGTAGACTCCATGATGCTTAGACTGAACCAGCGACGGAATATCTTGTCACAAATAACCTGTGGGTGAACACAAAGAATATCTACCTTATATTTACCTTACTAAGACTGTTAAGGAAACTGTAAACATTAGGTGAACCTTGCCTAAATTTTCAGATTCTGCTATACATTTGTTGGTTACTCAGAAATACTATGAAAAAACACAGATCAAAATAATTTATGGATTCAGATCTTTAATAGGAACAGAATAAAGTAATGTGAACCATTTTCTCAAGAACATTCTTTATGACATTGAATAAAATACAACAAATGTATTTATTTTTATAGAGATTTCACTTTTTAATTACGTGTTCTCACCATTCATAAACTAGATGTATATGCTATGTTTACAGCTATGCCTAAATAGTAAATAGAAGGGCTGAAGTACCTTTCCTGAAGATAAACTACCCCATGCTGCCTTTGATTGCTAGTCATATGGCCAAAAAATAGGTATTTGGTAATGTGATCTGAGATGCTGAAGGGATGCATTAGTATTCAGACTGGCTGATCCTATTTCGTCAAGGGAGTTCAAATGACCAAGTTTAAAGGCTTTTTTCAGCCACATAGATGGTAGTGGATGAAGCCCAAAAACAGCATTTTTCTTCAGGAAAGTATTTTTGTCCCCCTCTAACTGTTCATCTGTCCAGACCAGCAACCATGTTAATATGGATATATACTGTAGTTTAATTATCACACAATATATTTTCTGTTTCACAAAAACCCAAAACAGAGATCAGAGGAAATGAAAAATAATGAAAGAATGAACAGGATGCTACAGTGGAGATGGGGGTATTCCTATTCCACAGTAATTGTATGAGTATTATTAGCTCTTTGATAAGTATGCTTAAAAAGCACTGACAGTTCATAAGTTACATCTGCTGACGGCACATCATTTTAAATGTGGTAGAAGCTATGTGTAAAGAATCCTGCCTTTTAATTGATTATGAAAGTGAAATATCTAAAAGCTTTGGAAGTAGTGATCAACTGACTGCCCTGAATCAGTGGTAATATCTATATGGGTTGCAATGCTTGCCATACAGCTACTGATAAACGATCAATCATACATTTAATCTTTTTAAACAGTATTTTCCTCATAAATATTCAGCGTGGTCAAATTCAAAAGGATTTGTCTAAAGGCAGGATTTATTGAAAATAAAAAGTTTTAGATCTGCAGTATTATTTAGTGCACCTCATTTTTGGGCTATACTGTCTTTTTATCAAAATCATTTTTATATTGAACTAAATTTTGCGTTTGGTCAACCTAAGACCTGTTGTAGCATTGGCCTGCAATGGTTGGTTGATTACCTAACTTCCGTCATGAAATTCAAAGTCAGGTGGGGAATTCTGGAATATCAATGATTGGGGTCACAGGACATGTGTGAGAAGATTGTAGTAGTAAGTACATTTGTTTCTTTATACCATAATGTATAGCTTTCATAAAAACTCTTCTATAAGAGTGAGAACTATTACTACAATAAAGTTCTACATGTGGAAAACTGGCCCCTTCAGATTCTTCTTGCCTTACTAAGATGGAAGTGACGTCCAGGAGCATATACTATACATTATATTTGAATAAGGACCCTAATTGCCAATGGAAAAAAGATTTAAAAATCTGTTTTGAAAAAAAAATACAAAAAGGTGATAACTAAGTAACTGTTTTATTCAGCGACATTCTGCCAAATGTTAGAAAACTATACATGCCAATGTATTTAAAGCAGACCTTAACTCAAAGTTTAGATCCACTCCAGAGATAAAATTAATCAGTAGACAGGCTGGAGAAGGGGGTAAAAATGTAAAACCTTACCTTTCATATGCAAACAGCAAGTTATATATCATATGTCCCAATGACACAGTGCACTACCATTAGTAATCTTCAGTAAAAGAAATGAAGAATGCTCATATTGATGCTTATCATACAGAGCTGACCCAGGGTCAAGGGACTAAACATGTCCCCTTCTGGTCATCAGACCCAGAACCCAGCAGGATCCTGAAAAGGCACCCTTACCCCCTACTCCAACCCCCCCCCAAAAAAAAAAACTAGCATCTCAAGTGATCCCTTAACATTTATCCCCCTCAACCCTGAGGCCAACACTTAACATAATTTCTAAAACAATCCTAATACTAATTTAACTCCTTAATTAAGCCCTGACATCAACCCTTTTTCTGGCGCGTAGTCATATTGCCTTGCAGCAGGAGTCTCTGCATAACAAGAAGCCCTGGCTGTAAATCTTTCTTCCCTGAGATGCCAGCACTACTCTATTGGGATCTACTCTGGTGTTTCTCTCATTGCTATGCTATTTTACTACATCTGGAGCCATTAAAAGCTGGAAGTGCACAAGATCTCTCCCGGATCTCTCTTTTCATTGGCTGACACACAGCAGCGGGAGCCAGTAAGGAGGGAGTTGAGGGCAGGACTGTGCCACACTCTGTGTTTCCCAAGGACACACAAAGCCGATTCTGGAGCAAGTACAAAAGAGTGGCTTCAGAGCAAACAGCTTGCTCTGGGGGCACTCAGCAAAGGGGGGGGGGCGCACCAGCAGGAGACCCGAGAAGAGGAGAATCAGAGCTGCTGTCTACAAAACTATTCCACAGAGCAGGTAAGTATGATGTGTTTGTTATTTTACAGTGTGGAAAACATCTTTACCAATAAGGTACCACTGATAATGTGTGCCTTACTGGTGTCTTCTGCTTCCTTCTTTCAAAATTTTACTCACATGCAGCCTCTGTTAGTGATGTCATCTCTGAAGTTTCAACAGTGAAACTGACAGTCGGGGGTGGAGCATAGTGATCACAGCAGGTTGCTTGCTATGCAGCTCCTCCATTAAGAAAACATACTGTATTTATTTCAAAGAGTTTAAGGTTGTTCTATGAAAAGAATACAAGATGTTTTCTTAATGAAGGAATTGCACAGTGAGTGACCCTCTGTTGCTGTTCTCCATTCCCAACTGTCAGTTTCACCTTTGGATCAGCAGTGAAATTACCATCAGAGACTACATGGAAGTGTTTGTATAGGGGAGCATGTGACTCTTTCTCCCTCCTATGACATGACAGTGTTAGTGCTTGGCAATTAGTTGCTCGGGAGCCATTGGTGTCACATGTGGAGAGAAAAGGGTTGAGTAATCAACTATGTAAGCTCCAACTAGGATCAACTTGGGACCTTTTCTCCTCATCCCAGTGGCATATAGAAAAACACAGGAAACAAAAAGAATATAAGAAAGGAAACAAAACAAAAAGGAAAAAAAGAAAACAACAATGGAGAAGATGTAAAAGGGTAGTGCTCAGAGGTTCTTAGGTTATTATACCCCAAGTGGAGAAGGGTAAATTAATCATATATGATTTCTATAGCCTGGCCACATCAAGTGCACAGACGTTTTGATGTTTTTTGGGGTGGCTATGTTGGAGATGTCAATATTTTTCATGCATAGGCAAAACGTACTGGGGAATGGTTTCCAGCTGAAAAACCAACAATTGCTAGAATGCCTTACACACTGATAACTGCTTTCTTACATTGACCTCCCAGCAGATTTTGGGGATGATCCCTCATCAATCAAGCAATCTCTGACACCCTGGGCAGCCAATGAGTATTTACAGTCATTTCAGGCAACAGCTTTATTTAGAATTCCACATTAGCAACAGGGTTGGTTTATAAGTGAGGCTAAAAATACCAAACTATCAGGAAAAAAAAAAACAGCTACAATTTCAGGAAGAGGTTGGCCATGGCAGCCTATGTAATTCTCCAGCAGAGGTTTCCTTTTATTGTAACAGTGAGTCTAGAATAATTAAGCAGATTGTTTTTATTGATCTCCTTTTATGTTGATTTTTCAAATTATTAACTGTAGCTTACTAGGTACATGAGGAAAGAATGCCCATTTCCAGAAAGATGTAAAATTTATTGTATAAAATATCACCACTGGCAGCTAATAGTGCCTAATAACTGAGACATTTCTGTATATCTGGGACGATTGCCAAACAATTTCAGGTCTCTTTGGAGAAAAACAGATTTTAATATGATATTAAACAGAGCCCAGAGGCCAAAAGTGCATTGACTGTATGCAGAAGAAAATCACTAAATGATCTATAAACAGCTT
Organism: Staurois parvus; assembly: GCF_062004578.1. Taxonomy (NCBI): domain Eukaryota; kingdom Metazoa; phylum Chordata; class Amphibia; order Anura; family Ranidae; genus Staurois; species Staurois parvus. The sequence continues at coordinate 34,421,172 of NW_028318083.1, read as the reverse complement.
GCATTAAAAGGGCCATGTACATCGGGCAGGCACTCTGCTCAGAGTTACTTCTACACAAGCAGCCAAGGTGAAGTAAAATGCAGCTTTCTCATAAACTGTTATGTATATGCGCAATGTGCAGATCAATGGATTTCCTTGCTGCAAGTGTTATATATTTTAGAGATTTGTGCCAGTAAATTGTTTAAGAGATTAAGAAGTATCTGGTGCTTTACTAGCCATGTAAAGCCATTTACAGAATCTAGAAATAGATGTGCATTCAATGCCCAGTCTTAAAAGGATTTCATAATTAAAGTGGAGAGTGATGTGCCTGGAGACTGGAGAGAGATATTCATCTGCAGGATATCTGCCTTTTACTCTTGGAAGGTATTTACAGTGGTAGTTTTGGGGTGCATGCATGTCATTTATAATCACTAGATCAAGAATCACTACCCAAAGAACTGCAAAAGTTAAAATATATGTGAACTCTTCACTTATAAAACAACCCATTCAGTTTGAACTAGAAATGAAAGGCAAAACATCTGTGTATGTGTGTGCATGTATGTGTATGTGTGTGTATATATGTATATATATATATATATATATATATATATATACACTGCTCAAAAAAATTTAAGGAACACTTTGAAACATCAGATCTCAATGGCAAAAAATATCATGCTTGATATCTATACTAATGTGGACTGGGTAATGTGTTAGGAACATAAGGATGCCCCATAGTTTGTTGGAAATGAAAATGATCAACCTACAGAGGACTGAATTCAAAGACACCCCAGAAATCAAATTTAAAAAACTATGCAGCAGGCTAGTCCACTTTGCTGAAATTTCATTGAAGCATTTAAAAATGGTACTCAATAGTTTGTATGGCCCCCACGTGCTTGTATGCATGACTGACAATATTGGGGCATACTCCTAATGAGACAACGGATGGTGTTCTGGGGTATTTCCTCCCAGATCTGAACCAGGACATCACTGAGCTCCTGGGCAGTCTGAGGTGCAACCTGTTGGCATCGGACGGACCAAAACATGATATCCCAGAGGTTTTCTATTGGATTTAGGTCAGGCGAGCATGGGGCCATTCAATGGTATCAATGCCTTCATCCTCCAGGAACTGCCTGCATACTCTCGCCACATGAGGCCAGGCATTGTTGTGCACTAGGAGGAACCCAGGACCCACTGTACCAGCATAGGGTCTGAAAATGGGTGCAAGGATTTCATCCCAATACCTAATGGCAGTCAGGGTGTCATTGTCTAGCCTGTAGAGGCCTCTGTGTCCTTCCATGGATATGCCTCCCCAGACCATCATTGACCATCATTGACCCACCACCAAAACAGTCATGCTGAATGATGTTACAGGCAGCATAATGTTCTCCACAGCTTCTCCAGACCCTTTCACGTCTGTAACGTGTGCTCAGGGTGAACCTGCTCTCATCTGTGAAAAGCACAGGACGCCAGTGACGGGCCTGCCAATTCTGGTGTTCAACAGCAAATGCCAATCAAGCTCTATGGTGCTGGGCAATGAGCACAGGGCCCACTAGAGGATATCTGGCCCTCAAACCACCCTCATGAAGTCTGTTTCTGATTATTTGGTCAAAGAAATTCACACCAGTGGCCTGCTGGAGGTCATTTTGTAGGGTTCTGGCTGTGCTCATCCTGTTCCTCCCTGCACAAAGGAGCAGATACCGGTCCTGCTGATAAGTTAAGGACCTTCTACAGCCCTGTCCAGCTCTCCTAGAGTAACTGCCTGTCTCCTGGAATCTCTTCCATGCTCTTGAGACTGTGCTGGAAGACACAGCAAACCTTCTGACAATCCTGGAGGAGTTGGACTGCCTGTGCAACCTCTGTAGGGGCCAGGTATCGCCTCATACTACCAGTAGTGACACTGACCCTAGCCAAATGGAAAACTAGTGAAAAACAGTCAGAAAAGATGAGTAGGGAAAAAGATGTCAGTGGCCACTACCTGTAAAACCATTCCTGTTTTGGGGTCATCTCATTGTTGCCCTTCTGGTGCACCTGTTATTAATTTCATTAACACCAAAGCAGCTGAAACTGATCAACAACCCCCTCTGCTACTTAACTGACCAGATCAATATCCCTGTTTAATTGGCTTGATACTATACTCTGATTAAAAAGTGTTCCTTTAATTTTTTTGAGAAGTGTATATTGTTTATGCACATTTTTTATGTAGGGAAAAATAAAATTATATCTGTGCAATAAAAAGTGTGTAACTAAAAGACATAGGAAGAACTATGGAAGAAAGTAGTAACTAAGAATGCAAGTGTGATGGATTTTTTCTTTGAAATATATATGGGGCCCCCGGGCAATAGGAGATCATGGGGCCCCTGTGTCCTTGCCCAAACTCAAAAAAGCCTATGAAAAAGGTACCAGGGGCATCTCATGGGGCCCCCTACTGACCCCAGGCCCTTGGAAAGTACCCGAGTTTCCAAATGGTCAGTCCGCCCCTGACCTGCACTACACATCAGTCAGGCTACCAGTCACATTCAGTGATCAACAGTGAGTTGCAGAAAGTGGGAGATGGGGCCAGTGTTCAACTTTCTATGTTTTTGTTGCTATTTACAAAGCAGCATGCAAGTTTGCTAGAAAAAGCAGTTTTTTTTATCAACTGCAAGTGGAAGTATAGGCAAAATAAAAAATTAGTCCTTCCTGTAACAAAGTTATATTACCTGGTGATCCTGCCAGTAAGTCTGTTATAATGAGTTTCCTTTAGCAGAGAAAGCTGTCCAGCAATTAGAAGGTTAAAAAAAAACTTTTAACACTGACGGGTGCAACAGTCAGCTTTTCTTCATAGAGATAAAATCTTTATCCTAAAGGGATAAACGATCTGCTTAAAAAGTGTTACCTGGAGTTATGGTTTAATGTGTTAGTCACATATGTAAAGTCCATCTAAATCTGCTAGTACAGTTTACACAAACTTCTCCACAAGATGCAAATGCTGCTGTCCAAGGGTGGCTAAAATACTCCTTCACAGATACAGTGGAGGAATAAGGGTAGCCATCATAAGATAGGACATATTGGCTAGATCACCAGATGAAAACAAAGGGAAAAAGGCATAAAAAATAAACCTAATACTAATAAAAACTAAAACTAGCCACCACATCCAATGATTGCTAAGCTGCAATATATTGTGTTTTGGGTTTAGATGTACTATAAAAATAAAAGGGAAACTATGAACAAAAGTTACACAGACTGAACACAGACTCCTGTTCCGAGCATTGATCTGAGAGTGGTATATTGTCAAGGCATAAATGTCACCATGTTGGGTGAATGAAAGAAATATGATTCTGTAAGCTGCAGTTTTCTCATTACCTTTGTGTGCTGTAAGATACAATGTATATTGAACACAGTAATGCTGCTCATTACTATGCATGTTACATATAAAAAAATAAATATCCTGAAATGTAAGACCTCGTCCATCCAATTGGACTGCTGCTTATTGCAACCATGAAATTCAGCAGTCATTTTTCTCATTATAACATTATAAAGACTGCTTGCTACAGCAACATGGAAAACAGACATATATCATACCTCTGATGGAATCCTAATTTTGTGAAAATGGATGATGATTTTCATCCTATCTGACAGCTTCACATCTGTGTGCAGTACCTACAGGTGAAACTCGACAAATTAGAATATCGTGCAAAAGTTCATTTATTTCAATAATGCAACTTAAAAGGTGAAAATAATATATAAGATAGACTCATTACATGCAAAGCAAGATAGTTCAAGCTGTGATTTGTCATAAGTGTGATGATTATGGCTTACAGCTCATGAAAACCCCAAATCCACAATCTCAGAAAATGAGAATATTGTGAAAAGGTGCAATATTCTCGGCTCAAAGTGTCCCACTCTAATCAGCTAATTAAGCCATAACACCTGCAAAGGGTTCCTGTGCCTTTAAATGGTCTCTCAGTCTGGTTCAGTAGGACTCACAACCATGGGAAAGACTGCTGACCTGACAGTTGTGCAGAAAACCATCATTGACATTCTCCATAAGGAGGGAAAGCCTCAAAATGTAATTGCAAAAGAAGTTGGATGTTCCCAAAGTGCTGTATCAAAGCACATTAATAGAAAGTTACGTGGAAGGGAAAAGTGTGGAAGAAAAAGGTGCACAAGCAGCAGGGATGACCGCAGCCTGGAGAGGATTGTCAGGAAAAGGCCATTCAAAAGCATTGGGGACTTTCACAAGGAGTGAACTGAGGCTGGAGTCAGTGCATCAAGAGCCACCACACACACGGATCCTGGACATAGGCTTCAAATGTCGTATTCCTCTTGTCAAGCCGCTCCTGAACAACAAACGTCAGAAGAGTCTTACCTGGGCTAAAAAAAAACAGACCTGGTCTGTTGCTCAGGGTTCCAAAGTCCTCTTTTCTGAGCAACTTTTGCATCTCATTTGGAAACCAAGGACCCAGAGTATGAAGGGAGAATGGAGAGGCACACACTGCAAGATGCTTGAAGTCCAGTGTGAAGTTTCCACAGTCTGTGTTGATTTGGGGAGCCATATCATCTGTTGGTGTTGGTCCACTGTGCTTCATTAAGTCCAGGGTCAAGGCAGCCATCTACCAGGAGATTTTAGAGCACTTCATGCTTCCTTCCACAGACAAACTTTATGGGGATGCTGACTTCATTTTCCAGCAGGACTTGGCACCTGCCCACACTGTCAAAAGCACCAAAACCTGGTTCAATGACTGTGGGATTACTGTGCTTGATTGGCCAGCAAACTCGCCTGACCTGAACTACAATATTCTAATTTTGAGAGATTGTGGATATGGGGTTTTCATGAGCTGTAAGCCATAATCATTACAATTATGACAAATCACAGCTTGAAATATCTTGCTTTGCATGTAATGAGTCTATCTCATATATTAGTTTCACCTTTTAAGTTGCATTACTGAAATAAATGAACTTTTGCACAATATTCTAATTTTTTTAATTTCACCTGTATGTCCATTTAAAAGCACATTTTAAGTAATATTATTGCAAAGCATGATTGACAGGGCAGTGCCTTGCTTTGTCATGGATTTTGAATGGCACTCTGATGCACCTTGCAAAGGCATTCCAAAATGTGTGTTACACTCAGTGGTGTATTTAGGTTTTGTGCTACCCTAGGCAACATAAAATTCGTGTCCAGCACACAATGAGAGAGAGTTAGTTCTTACAGAACTGGCCAGAGTCTGGCCCCCCTAAAGCCTGACGGACAGTAGACTGACCCTTTGATTAGAAAGCATGGAGACCCCTGCTGTAAAGATATTACATATGTGACACTATTAAAACTTATTCTTACATATACAATCACATTTTTCCACCGAATTAAAAAAAAAAGATACAGAATTTTTGTGTGTGCACATTTCTTTATGCTTAGTACTTCGACTTGGAATCCTGAGTTCAGATGGCACCTGCATGGTGGACTTACCATATCACAGTATCACAAAAATTGACTTTCACCAAAAATTAGCTCCCGCGCTGTATGAAGCTCTCAGGGTGCAGTAGCCTCATCACCAGTACTGATCCCTACACCCAGCACACCACCCTCATCCCCAGCCAGAATCTCCCCTCCCCCAGGCTGGGATCTGTCTCCCATTCACAGCCAGCACCCTCTGCTCTACTCTCCCCAGATTCCTGTACAGACAATGGGCAAAGCCAAGCTCTGGCCGCATCCAGGTAGCGCTCATCAATCAGCAGAGGCTGGTTCCTCCTCCAGCTGCTCAGCTCCTCCTCTCTACCAGCTCTGGCCTGTGTGTGCCCTGCAGATCCAGTCGCCACAGTCTGCCAATCACCAGTCGGGAGGAGGAGCTTGCAGATGGAGGGGCGGGTGGCTTTGGGCTGCTCAGAGATCCGAGTGTGGCCGAATAAAATAGGGGAGGGGTTGGTTTATGTTACTCAGCGGACAGGCAGAGGTCTAGCTGGCAATAGCAAATAAGAAGCCAGGAGAAGGAAAATCCCGCTCACATTTCGGCGTGCAATCTGCCAGTGATCCTGCCCGGGAACAAAAGTAAAATACCCTATCACCTTCAGCAGCCTCTCGCAGATCAGATCCCATGTAGTGGAGACTGCTGCTAGCCTTCAAACATAACAGCTCCTGTGTGCCACTGCCACACTTGTGTCACTTCTGCCAGGACTGGCACCGCCCGCCTGAAAAATGCTGCCCAAGGCAAATGCTTTTTTTTCCTCATGGTAAATATGCCCCTGGTTGCAGTGCACTGAAATCATTAATAGAAACCACCTGTGCATTGTGGTGCAGTATGTTTACAGAAAAAATATATACTGTACAGTATGTCTAGTTTCTGGTGCATTCAAAATGAATGGGCTGCCTTAAAACAACACACATCTACATGAAAAATATCTCATGTTAATGTGCTAGAAAGGGGAATGCCTGTGGACATTATGTATGTGTGTTTTTTACATGAATGTAAAAAAAAGAAAAACTCAAGGCACTTTAAAGATGAAGATAATAAAACTGAGAATAGGATTTGTTAATTTTCCCGACTCAAAACAATATTTTGTATTGCAAAGCACAGCAGTACTTTGCGTACCCGTCACTTACTTGCAGATTGTTATTCTCTCTTTGTGCTCCACACATGTATGTCTTTAAATCACATGTTGAAAAACAGTCAAAGAAGTTGCAGTCCTTATCAGATTGACATTTTTGTTCCAGTATATTACGCATTTTGGGCTCAAAAAAGGCCATATCCATATCGATGGCAACTACCTGCAACCAATAAAATAATATAAAACAGGAGAAGAATAGTTAAATAAATTCATACATTACATGACACTTTCTGTTACCAAGCTCCAGGCATGTTTTCTGCAGGAACATCTGCTGCGCAATATAAAAGTGTTATTGTGTTGTTAATGTTCTGCTAAATAGGTGAGATCAATCTTGGCTTTACAAAGGAATAGCTTAAGTGTGCCCATTCATTCAATTGTGAAAATGTAAAAGGGAAAAATACCTAATGTACTCAGTAAGAGAGTGATAAATTAAATTATATCTGTGCGATAAAAAGTGTGTAACTAAAGGACCGAGGGAGAACCATGGACAGTAAGTAGTAATTATGGATACAAGTGTGATGGACGTTTGGGTGGGGGAAGGAAGGTTGCAGTTACTATTAATATCACTGGTGGGCAGCTCCATTAATATGGGGAGTCATGGAAGGCCAAGTTAGAAAGCATATCATATAGGGAGGTAAATTCATGGATGCTCATCAGTTCAATGCCCCCACAGACACAAGATAATTTTTGCCAGGTTGTTTTTATAACTCAGTTGGGATTGTTCATATGTCTGTAGGCTTCCCCACCGTGCCTTCTGCCTGAGCCTGCTTGGGAATACAGTTGATGGATTTATTGACTTACCTAGAGACAGTTTTCACCAGCAGATATCCCCCTACTCTCTCCAAACTTGAAAGTTCCCTCAGTGCAAACTTACACTTGCAAGTTCGGTGGAGTCATCATTGGGGCAAGGACGCAGGGGCTTATCATCATTTTTAGCAGTAAGTCAACATAACATTTAAAAAAAATAACAATTTAAGTTGACAGTAGTTTGGGGAGTCAAGAGGGTCCTTTTAAAGTTGAACTCTAGGTGAAGTATATTGTTACCCTTGCAGAGAGGAATCCCTCTACACTGCAAAATCTAAATACTCACTTTTGTATAGGGAGAACAAAAAAGAAGTTTTACTTACCTTGTCGCTTATTCCGACAGGTTTCCTCCCTGTTGCATGACCAGTCTACCAAAGTCACTTCTCTTTGCCAGCCTGTCTGTTGCAGGCACTCTCGCTTCATCGCGTACAATGCAAGACCAGCAGTCATGCATTGTAAGTGAGGAAGCTGAGGGCCTGACCACAACTCGGAGACAAGAGAAAACTGCCAGCAGCTTGAGGAGTAAGGGATACCATCAGTAAAACAGTTTTTCATGTCTCCCTAGACAAAGTTGTCTAGACGAAGCTGAACATTGACCCTTGTAGCACAGGGAGGCCGATGGAAAGAGTAACTTTTTAATTTACACATATTTTTAACGTTAATAGATCTCAAATTATTTCCCACTATTCTTTTAAATCATTTTAACAATATCCTTGGCTACTAGGTACATAAAGAGAAAGTAGAATATGTACGCAAAAGAAAGCCTCTGACAGAATTAGAAAAGAGCTTGACCTAATACATCACTAAAATAAATCTAAGTTACCCTTAATTACACTATCACTTGATATGCAAAAGGCTTGGCCCTATATGTTGACAATATTAAACAAACTTTGCATAATGAGAACATTTTCTTAATCCCTAAATATGTAAAACTTCCTAGATCCCACACTACTCCATATCTATTTAACAAGGAGCAAGGTGGGGCTGTCCATTTTTGCAAGCACTGCTTGTAATCCCTTAGTAATAAAGTTGCCAACAACTACTATAACTTGGACCTGTTTACCAATAACATAACATATGCAGCCAAGGTTGAGTTACTTAAGACACGCAGCCAAGAGTCAGGCTCATGGGCCAGAATAGACAAAAGCTAAAAAAACAGCAAGGCACAAATCAGTCTACAGCTGATAGTGGACAGCACCACCATTTCAGTAAAATGTTTTGCCTACCTTAAAGATAAATACGGCAGTTTATTGGTCAGCTACATTTTTAATACCATTTTGATTATTGGGCTTTCATTTGTACTTGAACTTTAGCTTAATGGGGTTCTACATTTGCCTGGAGTTCTTCTTTAAAGTAAACCTGGGCAAATCAGAAAAAGGAAAGGCGTAGAACCAGAGGTACCTAAACGTAAATGAAAATCTAATTTTTTTTGTATAAAAGTAATTCTTAGCCTTCCTGTATCTTCCTAGTGGCTCTATAATATGATAGATTTGATAGACTGGGCAATTGGGCCAGGTTAGAGTTCCCTGTAAACGTTCAGATTTGCATATTGTATAACCTAAATCCATTTTAAATCCTCAACTTGTTAACCTGTTCAGTTTAAAATAGAAATGAAATGCAAAACTCAATTTAAATATTCCAAGCTTGAAGAAATACTGAATACAGAAATACTGCTACAGGGCGGCACAGGTGTGCAAAATTACGCATATATACGTGATTTTGCAGTTCCGGGTAGTGGGTGCACACGTGCCTTGCGCATGCCCTACCTACTCCGCCAGCTGCAGCCTCGGCTGTCAATCACCAGGTCCCGGCTGGTATCTCCGATGGAGGACAGACCTGTGTATAAACAATACAGATCTCTCCCCTGTCAGCTCCTGCACACTGCTTTGTATGGCTCTGCATAGCACAGCCATACAAAGCAGTGTGCTTACGTTGGAAAGCACTTACACAGCACACCCTTTGATCGCCCCACATGTTAGCCCCTTCCTGCCCAGTGCCATTAGTACAGTGTCAGTGCTTTTTATTAGCACTGATCACTGTATTGGTGTCACTGGGGATGTCAGTGACACCAAGTCAGTTCCCCCCAGTGTCAGAAACCTATCGCAGTCCCGCTATAAATCGCTGATCGCCGCCATTACTAGTAAAAAAAATGTTTTTAAATACCAGTATTTATACTGCCATTTGTAAACATTATAACCTTCACGTAAACCAATTACTTTACATGTATTGGGATTTTGTTTTAGCAAAGACATGTAGCAGAATACATTTTGGCCTAAATTTATGATGAAATTATATTTTTAAAATTTGTTTACTGCACGCTTAACAGAAAAAATTAAAAATACTGTTTTTTTTTCTTTCAAAATTGTCTGTCTTTTTTTGTTTATAGCACAAAGAATTAAAAACGCACAGCTGATCAAATACCACTAAAAGAAAGCTCTATTTGTGGGAAAAGAAGGACATACATTTCAATTGGGTGCAGCGTTGCATGACTGCACAATTGTCAGTTTAAAAAAACAGTGCTGTATCGCAAAAAATGGCCTGGTCAGGAAGGGGGGTAAATTCTCAGGAGGGCAAGTGGTTAAACTGGTATAAATATTGAGGGAGATCCATACTAGTAATGGTCTGTGAGTAATTGAGAAATATAAACTGGGCTGTTCAAGATGAGCAGCTGAAATTCCACAGTGCTGACACCATGTGAAGTCAACAGATTTTCCTCATGATGTAAGTCAAACCGGTTCAGCTCCAGTTATCAAGTACACAGCGATTCCAACAATTTAGTTATATGTTCGAGAAGTGTGAAGAATCATTCACATACTGATATTCAGGACAACGAATGCATGTAATCTGCACACTGAACTTTATTCCTCTTTTCACAGCTGCAAGATAAAATTGCATACCATTTAATTTGCCTGTTGCTGAGGTAAGCACACACAATAAAAACTGTATATGAGGAGATATGAGTATTGTCCAGCATAGTTCACCATATATAACCCTTCTGCCTAATAACGTACATTCCACAGTGCTAGACAGACATTTGTGAGCATTCAAGTCACTTATTTTGCCTGATGTGACCTGTATTAAGGAAACCTGTACAGAGAGAAATGGAGAGCTGCCATTGCTGACCTCCTTCTGAACAAGCTAGTTCCCTGGCTGCCATCAATACTTTCTTTTTCAATGACCTAAAACAAGTATGCAACTAGTGAAAGTAAGAAGAAATCCAAAGGTTCTTATCCACATATTTGCTTCAGGTTAGTGATTCAGAAAATATTAAAGCCCCATTACCAGAGGGGTGCATGCTCCAAGAACACTCATTTATTCCCTTCTATAATTTCAACTTCAAAGACACTTTACCACCTAAAGGTACTATTTTTCAACAGTGAAAATAATGAATTGAAACGAATATAGGGGATAGCCTACATGTTTCTGTTTCATCTAGGCTTTGCATCAGGCCATTTACAATCAGCTTCCATCTCTTCTGAGCAAGCCAGGAGTGGTGAAACGCGTCAAGGAGGGTTGGCTTTTGGATGGAGACATTGCTGTATGCAGTCAATTCATTGATTATTAAAAATAAGAGGAAGTAAGTGGAGTGTGTCTGAGCTTCTTTAATATTTTTAATGGAGAGTGGATATGGACTAAAATGGCCTGCACCCAGATTTTCCATGTACAAGACAAGCCAGTCTTGAGTGGAGCTATGGATAGCTATGGATCTGTGTGTGTGTTTTTGTTCAGCCATTTCTTGTAGGTAATCTGGTATTGGGGACATCATTTTCAACTGTATGGTGGCTTACTACATCTGTTCACATGGTCTTCTTCTCCCCAGAGGATCTGGAGACTGCATCATTATACCACTGACACGCAGATGACACGCTTTGGTCTAACCGCTTCGTTCTTCCCAACCTCACATTGCCTAAGGTGTCCAAATCCATTTTCCCTTTTTCCTACAGCCCTAACTGTTCTGCTTCTGACCTCTTCTCCTGTCATTCAAAAGGAACACATTTCCTGACACTGAAAGCCTATGAAAGGGCAAGCACTATTTGTATTGGCAATTCACTGAATGCATTTGTTGCCTGGGGTTGCTATTTAAAGTGGAAAAAAGTTATAGAATGTAGACATCAACAGCTGCATGCATATATCTGCAGAAGCCACTAAGCTCCACCAGTAAGGCCAATTTCTGGGTCATTCTGGTGAGCAGAGCTTTGAAACTTACTGATGGTTTTGGAGCTTGCCACTTCAACCTGCTCACCCATATGATTGGCCCAGGGCTGTGAAGGTCTGCCTCAATAGCCAATAGGTAAGTGTAGGAGGAGGGCAAGTTCTAACACTACCAAAGTGCCAGAGAACAGCCCAGGGTTCAGCTGTAGCAGACAGCATTTTGTTTTATTCATTTTTTTTGGAGGGAGGGTGGCAAGGAGTCGCATTATGCCTACTCATTCTTCTGCCTTTAGTCCTCATGCACACTGGACGTTTTTACAGCTGCTGTTTTTGGCTTTTGATGTTTTTTCTACAACTAGTAAACCCCCCAGCATGTTATCCTATGTATCCATGCACACAGACTGTAATCAACGGTTTTTGGCAGGGGCGTTTTTTGGCTGGATAAAAAACTCAGTGGGTTTCTAGAGGAGTTTTTTAGCTGTAAAAAATTCTGCAAAACGTGGTAAATTGTGGCAAACCGGCATTTTTGGACCTTTTTGTGACCCAAAAAATTTATGTATTTGGTAAAAATAAAGCTATAAAAAGCAAACGCGAAAAAACACAGCAAAAAGTCGCTAAACGCTAATGCAAAAACACTAAAAAATGCTAAAAAAACTCACGTTTTTAACCTGACCTTACACAGCTAATGTTACCAGCGATATTAAAACACCCAGTGTGCATGGAGCCTTATTGCGATTTTGTTTTAACATTCTCTGTTATCAAAAACACCCCCCAACCAATGCACTGTGGAAATACCAGCATGTATCTCTGCAGACCACTGTGCCTCAACTAAACCAAAACAATAGGCGATAAAGGGTACAAATGTGAGAATCATTTTTGTATTTAAAGTTATACTTTAAATAACAAAATCAACACTCTATAATAAAAGCAACCTATGTGCCCTTTTGGGCTAAAATAAGGTTCTAACAAAGTTGAATGCCTTGTTATGATTGTGGAATGTCAGCATGAAATCCATTCCACACTTGTGGTGGTGGAGGGTCTGCTGTGTGACAGAAGCAGCCAACAAAGTGCATTTCCGCAACTGCATTTCGCAATGGTATTGTGCTTATCTATGATCTACAATCAAATCTGAGTGTTAGTGCTACAGAGCAAGAGGAAGGAGCTGCTAACTGATCCTATACAACATTACACATTTACATTTTGGTTTCATGTGGAATAAAGGCTCAACTTGATCTAGTCTTAAAGCATACAATTCATGTTTATTGTCCCTTTAAATAGTTTGATCCAAACTATTTGCTGCACTAACAGTATTAATACAAATCTTCCCGTGAATTACTGAACTCAGTCCAACTCTATTTTGTTTTGGGAGTGGGACGGGAAGTATATAGGGACAATAAATGTAGAGCTAAGCTTCAAAAATGCTCCTTCCCCCCTTCTCCTACCTATCCTTCCTAACCTGTATAAAATGATCTGTGTACTTACCTATTTTATTCCACTCTGGTCCAGTTACATGATCCTGCAGCTCTGTGTAAGGGAGCACTTGACAACAGCTGTGAATTCTGGGAACTGTGACATTACCTATAGGTTCCCATGGCCTAGCTGTTGTAGGTGCTCCCTCTTCTCCCCTGCAGCCGCCGCTCACTGACATGGGGGAGATGGAGCTGCACGTCCACATAACCGGACTGGAGCACCCTACAAATAGTTAAGTATACAAAACATTTTTTTAATACAGATTAGGCAGGATAGATAGGAGGAGGGAACATTTTTAAGAATTATTATTATTAGTAATAATAATAATAATAATGGGATTTATATAGCGCCAACAGTTTGTGCAGCACTTTACAACATGGGGGCAGACAGTACAGTTACAATACAATTCAATACAGGAGGAATCAGAGGGTCCTGCTCATTAGAGCTTACAATGGAAAAGGGAGGGTCAAGTGATACAAAAGGTATTAACTGTGGGGAATGACCTGATGGAGAAACTGGAAATACGGTTGTTAGGTGGAGGTGGGGTAGGCTTCTCTGAAGAGAAGGGTTTTCAGGAATCAAGAAAAGGATACAGAGTAGGAGATAGCTGGACAGATTGGGGTAGGGAATTCCATAGACCTTCGAAAAGGAATCTAGTTAGGCTTTTCTTCTACTTTTAAGTGTAAATCCACTTTTGCTGGGAAAAATATCAATCTTTTCTGGGCGGTCAGTGTACATTAGAAAAAGATAGGGCTACTAGAAAGTTTGGTAAAATCCTTCCATTTTATTCTGCTGAAGAAAAAGCTGATTGTTTCACTAAGTCCTTCCCAGTCTGATTCCTCAATGGAAAAGCCATTTTAACCACCTGGAGCACTTTCATTGTTTTATTACAAAAGCTGCAGTGTCTGCATCTCTTTAGAATTAGTTACTCTTTGGGGAGTATTTTAAAAGAAATGAAATTCCTATTGCAGGTGATGCCTAAAATGTTACTTGTTTCTTCAGGTTGCCATATTGCATTGAATTTGTTTTGAACATTTTTATAAAATTACAGAAACTTCCTATTTTAATTGAAGGATACTTTTTAATAACAATAAATTACAAAATGGAGTGTGTACCAATTTTAGATGCTATTTAATTTTTTGAAACGTGGAGTTCTTATTTAACTATTTAACCAAGCTAGATTTCTACATCACTGCCTCAAACAACATTCCAATACATAAATGCAGTAGCATTTGAGTGTTGCGCAATGAATACTCAGGATGAAATCCTGCAGGGGGAGGAGGTGAGCATATATTGGATTTACTATATGGGTGTGTAATTTTCAAGCCTGGACTTTATAAATACATACAAATATCTAATGCATGGAGCCAAGCCTAGTTGTTAGTATAGATTGTTTGTTATGTTATTTTAATGTTAAAGCGGAGTTCCACCCAAAAGGGGAAGTTCCGCTATAAAGATTGGTCCCCCGCTCCCCGTTAATGATTGTTACCTTTGGGGAGCGTGAGGGGAACGGATACCCAAATTTGACAGGTTCCCACTTTTGTTGCGATCGCATAGGCGATCGGAAACTGAAGTTTTCCTCCTACCCTCCCTTGCCGAAGTCTTGTGGGACACGTGACAGGTCCCAGAAGACGACGGGGCCATTCAGGAAGTGCAGTGCTACTCACACATGCACAGTGGGCACCTGGCTGTGAATCAGCAAGCTGTCACAGCCGGGTGCCCACACTGAAGATGCCGGCGCCTGGAACACAGGATGGCCAGTGAAACGGGCTGCGGCGGGGCAATGCGGGATCGTGAGACAGGCGAGTGGCTGTTTTTTAAAAGTCAGCAGCTACAGTTTTAGTAGCTGCTGACTTTTATTTTTTTACAGAGTGAGTGGAACTCCGCTTTAAGTCTTTATAAAGAACTAATGAAGATTGTTATTTAATTTGGGTGATGTACAGTGGTTGACACAAGACCTGAAGCAATTTTAGCTTTTTGTTTTATTGTTCCTCTACTATTACTTGCTGTATATATACAATATATACACAACTCATTGATAACATATGTTGTCTTATGATGGCCTTGTGTATGTATGCATGATTGATTACACATGCTGCTCACCATTGCTGTCTGGTAACATTTGCTGTCATGTAAGGATACTATTAAAAGTTGTTACTTGTTACTGATATTTACACTGCTCATTGATAGCATATGTTGTCTTAGGATGTTAGTGATGTCAGGAAAATACTGCTGAAAAGGAAGAAACTATGCACATGCATATATGGCTGTATATAGGCATCATTCTACCCTATGCACACCTGAACATTGACATGCTTGTCTACACGCTTCACTCCTTGTAGTTTCAATTTGCAAAGACTATACTTAAAGTGATTTTTTTTTTAATAACAAACATCATACTTATCTGTTCTGTGTAATGGTTTTGCCCCAATCCTCCTCTTCTCAGGTCCCTCTGGCCACTCCCTCCTCCCGAGTTCCCCTAGAGCAAGCAGCTTGCTATGGGGGCTCCTGAGCTGCTGCTCTGTATGTCCTTTCACACAATAGTGCGGTTCAGCCCTGCCCCCCACTCTCTCCTCACTGGCTGTGATTGACAGTGGCTCCTGCTATTATCTCAGCCAATGAGGAGGAAAAGTCCCCAGAGAGCCACTACTCTTGTGCATATCGCTGGATCGAGATGAGGCTTAGGTACGTATTGGGGGCTGGGGGGGGGGGGTAGCTGCACATAGAAGGTTTTTTACCTAGATGCATGAAATGCATGAAGGTAAAAACTCTTCAGCCTTTACAACCACTTTAAAATGTGTCATTGGGAACAGCAACCTGTGCTTTATTTGCAGACATAATTATTAATAATATTATATAGGGTTTTACAGGATGTATATAGCGCCAACAGTCTGCACAGCGCTTTACAACATGGGTGCAGACAGTACAGTTACAATACAATTCAATACAGGAGGAATCAGTGGGCCCTGCTCGTAAGAGCTTACAATCTTAGAGGGGAGGTCAAGTGATACAAAAGGTAATAATTGTGGGAGATGAGCTGATGGAGAAAATAAAAGTAAATAGGCTCTGCAACTGTACAGAACACCAAATTACGTAGTCTTCTGATCCCTCTAAACATTCCATGCATTAATTTCCCCTATAGTCTTGTTGCTAAATTTAGCCCCATATATCTAGATATTGACAGAATAAACCATCCATTCTCAACTAGGGTTTTGTAGAACCCTAGGGTTCCTTTAGAGGTTGCTAGTTGCTCCTTGAACAGTGGCTTACCTCCCATTTGATGGTGTCTGCCTAGTCTCAAGGCCAATGCCATATGGCATAGCCGTGTGGCATATTTGCAATGTCATATGGCAAAATCATAGCACCAATGATTTTATTGGGCTGTCTGCAAGGGTGACATTCTGACCACCAAAGAAAGGGGCATTTTCCCATTGATCCCCCGATAAATTAGTTTCCGCAGGAGTTACCTGAGACAAGTAAATTATTTTAAAGTTTCCTCTTTAGTTTAGAAAAGGCTGGAGAAAAACAAAAAATAAGGAGAAGGTTTTGAAAGTTTTTAAATGTTAAGGTTTTGTGCTGCCCCCCCCCCCCCCCTTACCCTGCTTCTCTAGACACTGACTCACGAATGCCACTTCAGTGAATAAAGCTCTCCAGACATGGTGTTTGAGATATACAGTATAACAGAAATGTAAAAATGCTATCAGAGGAAACTTACAGGAGATTAGGCTGGGCAAATGTTGATCAAAAGTCTGTTTGAAATAATAATAATTAAAATATATATATATATATATCATGTCTTTTGGTCAAAAATGGGGCTCAATAAGGAGGATCATTCACAGAAAAGGGGATCTGTGCCAGTCAGATCCAATTAGGTCTAATAAAGGTGCTGCAGTCACTAGATGACACATGGGGGAAGATTTACTAAAGGCAAATAGGCTGCACACCGCAAGTACACTCCAAGTGCACTGAAAAGTGCAGTTGCTCTAGATCTGAGGGGAACATGCAAGGAAAATAAAAAAAAGCATTTTTTCTTGCACTTGATTGGATGATAGAATTCTGCAGAGCTTCACTTAAATTAACCCAAAAATCTACAACAATGTGATGCAAATTATGTGACCACGTACAAAACTTCTTCCTCGTGCTTCTTTCAAACCCTTTATTTAGCAGGACGTTTTGAGCACGGTCACACCAACTGCATCACATTAAGGCGGATCATTGGCAGATCTTGATAAATGAAGTAGAAGACATATCCCCTTTAGCAAACCTACTTTTTTTTAATAAACATTTGTCAGACAGTACCTCTATGTGCACACCATGCTAAAAAACAAAACAAAAAAAATTCAGAGCACTTTATGACATTTTCAGTTGCTATTACAGTGCTGTGGAAAAGTATTTGCCCTCTTCCTGATTTTTTTTTGTGCATATTTGACACACTTAAACAGATCAAATTTTAATATTACATAAATATATCTCGCGTAAATACAAAATGCAGATTTTAAATGATGATTTAATTTATTAACCACTTCCCGTCCGGCTGCTGTTTATAAACGGCAGGACGGGACACCTACAGGAGCGGGTTGCCGTCTCTAAACGGCACCTTGTGTCTGAGGCTCGTGCGCGGCTCCTAGAGCGCGCACCCGCGAGCCCGATGATCGCCGAGTCCGACGGACACGGTAGATTACGTGACATGGTATGGGACCAATGAAATCGGTCCCATACCATGTGATCAGCTGTGTCCAATAAGGACACAGCTTAAGTGTAAACAAAAGCCGCATGGTGCGGCTTCCGCCTCCTTCTCCTCACACGGAGTTGTCTGTGAGAGGAGAAACAGCCAAGAGGTAGTAGTCAACTGCCCTCCACCTCAGTGACACCTGATCGCCCCTAAAGTGTCCCTGATCGCCCCTAAAGTGGCCCTGATTGCCCCACGTGTCCCTGATCACCCCAAAGGGTGGCCCTGATTGCCCCAACAAGTGGCTTTGCCCATAAGTGGCCCTGATTGCCCCCACAAGTGGCCCTGATTGCCCCAAGTGGCCCTGATTGCCCCCAGTGGCCCTGATTGCCCCAAGTGGCCCTGATCGCCCCAAGTGGCCCTGATCGCCCACAAGTGGCCCTGATCGCCCAACAAGTGGCCCAGCAGTGTCCCTGATTGTCAGTGTCCCTGATCGCCACATAGTGGCCCAGCAGTGTTCCTGATCTCTACAGTGTCCCTGATCGTCACAGTGTTCCTGATCGCCACACAAGTGGCCAAGCAGTGTCCCTGATCGACGCAGTGGCCAAGCAGTGTCCCTGATCATCACACAAGTGGCCCAGCAGTATCGCCGCAGTGGCCAAGCAGTGTCCCTGATTGCCACACAAGTGGCCCAGAAGTGTCCCTGATTGCCGCAGTGGCCCAGCAGTGTCCCTGATCACCACAGTGTCCCTGATTGCCGCACAAGTGGTCCAGCAGTGTCCCTGATCGCCGCAGTGGCCCAGAAGTGTCCCTGATCACCGCAGTGTCCCTGATTGCCGCACAAGTGGTCCAGCAGTGTTCCTGATCGCCACAGTGTCCCTGATTGCCGCACAAGTGGTCCAGCAGTGTCCCTGATTGCCGCAGTGTCCCTGATTGCCGCAGTGGCCCAGCAGTGTCCCTGATCGCCACACAAGTGGCCCAGCAGTGTCCCTGATTGCCGCACAAGTAACCCAGCATTGTCCCTGATTGCTGCACAAGTGGTCCAGCAGTGTCCCTGATCACCGCAGTGGCCCAGCAGTGTCCCTGATCACCGCAGTGTCCCTGATTGCCGCACAAGTGGTCCAGCAGTGTCCCTGATCGCCGCAGTGGCCCTGATTGCCGCAGTGGCCCAGCAGTGTCCCTGACCACCACACAAGTGGCCCAGCAGTGTCCCTGATCACCGCATTGGCCCAGCAGTGTTCCTGACCACCACACAAGTGGCCCAGCAGTGTTCCTGATCACCACACAATTGGCCCAGCAGTGTCCCTGATCCCCACATTGGCCCAGCAGTATTCCTGATCACCACACAAGTGGCCCAGCAGTGTCCCTGATCGCCGGACAAGTGGTCCAGCAGTGCCCCTGATCACCTAAGTGTCCCTGATCACCGCAGTAGTCCAGCAGTGTTTCTGATTGCCACACAAGTGGCCCAGCAGTGTCCTGATCATCGCAGTGGCCCAGCAGTGTCCCTGATCGCCGCAGAAGTGGTCCAGCAGTGTCCCTGATCGCCGCAGTGTCCCAGCAGTGTCCCTGATCACCACAGTGTCCCCGATTGCTGCACAAGTGGTCCAGCAGTGTCCCTGATCACCGCAGTGTCCCTGATTGCCGCAGTGGCCCAGATCACCACACAAGTGGCCCAGCAGTGTCCCTGATCACCACACAAGTGGCCAGCAGTGTCCCTGATCGCCGGACAAGTGGTCCAGCAGTGCCCCTGATCACCGCAGTGTCCCTGATCACCGCAGTTGCCCAGCAGTGTTTCTGATCGCCACACAAGTGGCCCAGAAGTGTCCTGATCATCGCAGTGGCCCAGCAGTGTCCATGGTCGCCGCACAAGTGGTCCAGCAGTGTCCCTGATCGCCACAGTGTCCCTGATTGCCACAGTGTCCCTGATCGCCACACAAGTGGCCCAGCAGTGTCCCTGATCACCATACAGTGGCCCAATCAGTGTCCCTGATCACCTTACAGTGTGCCTGTTCATAAAGTGTCCCTGATCTCTGCCACACCAGTGGATCCTGTTCACTGCCATCGTCTGTGAGGAGAGAGATCCAGTACAGCTAACTGTGAGTAATTTTCAGCCTTTGCACAGAGTTTACACACACTCACAAAACATTGCCAGCCACCTCACTGTATCTCTGATTTTTGCCCAACAGTAACTAGTGTGAACCAACTGCAGCCAGATATCTGTCCCTCACTGCAACACCATCCTGATCACTGCCATACCAGTGGGTCCTGATCAGTGTCAAAAATATGGCCAAAAGATCATATACAAGCGAGGAGGCATTTCAAATTCTGAGTATGACAGATGAGAGTGACGGAGAACTCTCACTGTCAAACTCTGATTCTGTATATGAACCAGAACACAGCAGCGGTTCACTCTCTGAATCAGAAGAAGGTGTTCCAACAAAAAGAATGAGGAACTCCAAGGAGCAGCAAGCAACCACCAGCAGCTCAATACGTTCTTCTGATATGGCTACTACCAGCACTGTAAGTGCAAGTTCTAGTATTCAGGTGTCACATCAGCCACCAAGGATTAGGGCCCATACTGCTGTCCCAGATGCTCTTTTAAACCCTGTGTGGCTACCTTCAGGATCAGGAGCACCTATAATTCCCCCATTCATAGCCCAGTCAGGCATTCAGGCAGAAACCCAAAATTTTACAGCCATTGATTATTTCCATTTATTTTTCACTGAAGAGTTTTTGAATTCAGTT
This sequence comes from Staurois parvus, assembly GCF_062004578.1. Taxonomy (NCBI): domain Eukaryota; kingdom Metazoa; phylum Chordata; class Amphibia; order Anura; family Ranidae; genus Staurois; species Staurois parvus. The sequence continues at coordinate 34,400,768 of NW_028318083.1, read as the reverse complement.
GTGCACCAATGCAATATTTTCGCCCAGCAATTAATCACTCAAAATCCCAACTCCTGTTATGCTCGAACATTTGAGTGGAAATGCCTCACAGTTGAAGAATTTAAAGTGTTTCTTGGCCTTACATTTAATATGGGACTAACAAAAAAAAATGAACTGCATGCTTATTGGTCGACAAATCCCATTCAACACATGCCGCTCTTTTCTGCCACTATGTCCAGGACCCGCTATAAAACAATTCTGCACTTTCTACATTTCAACGATAATTCCCTGTACCCCCCCAGAGATCACCCCGAGTACGACAAACTTTATAAAATTCGTCCACTAATCAATTATTTCAACCAAAAATTTTCCGAAATATATTGTCCTGAAAAAAACATCTGTGTCGATGAATCCCTAATCCATTTCACTGGGAGGCTGATCATAAAACAGTACATTCCAAGTAAACGGGCCAGATACGGGGTGAAGATGAACAAACTCTGCGAAAGATCCACAGGATACGTGCACAAGTTCCGTATCTACGAGGGAAAGGACAGTCAGCTAGAGCCCCCTGAATGCCCAGCCTATATGGGGATTAGTGGAAAAATTGTCTGGGACCTGGTATACCCCCTCTTCAATCAGGGGTACCATCTTTACGTGGACAATTTCTACACAAGCCTGCCCCTTTTCCGCCACCTTTATCTCAAGGACACTGTAGCCTGTGGCACAGTTCGACCCAATCGGAAGGGATTTCCACAACAATTGGTTGCCACCAAGCTAAACAGGGGGGAGTCAGCTAGCTTGAGAAATGAAGAGATCCTGGCCCTTAAGTGGCGAGACAAACGGGATGGGTATGTCCTTTCATCTATCCATAACAGCAGCTCATTGGAAATTCAAGGAAGTCGCGGTCCCATCCGAAAACCCCAATGCATACACGAATACAACCTGTTCATGGGGGGAGTGGATTTAAATGATCAAATGTTACAGCCCTACATACCCAACAGAAGATCAATCTACTGGTATAAAAAAGTATCCTTCTACCTTTTCCATATGGCCCTGTACAATTCCTACATCGTTTTCCAGAAGTCCACACAAAGACCTGTCACCTTCTTACAATATCAGGAAGAGATTATCACATCCCTCATCTATCAAGTAAGACCCGTACCTGAACAAATTCGGTCTGATGCAGTGAGCCGATTGCATGAAAGACATTTCCCCAATATCGTCCCCCCTACCGAAACAGACCACAATCCTCAAAAGAGATGTCGGGTATGCTCCAAACATAGAATTCGATCTGACACCCGATACTACTGTCCCCAGTGTCCCTCAAAGCCTGGTCTCTGTATAGAAGAGTGCTTCCGTATCTACCATACCGCACTACATTATTAGTGAAGTACGGTGAAGATATATTTCTTTGTCCTCTGTTTGCTATTTCCCTGCCACGTTTCTGCCTGTTGCCTGAATTCATTTTCCTGCCTTCCATCTGAACTGACCTCGGCCTGTTTATTGACCATGCCTCTGCTTGCTGCCTGAACTGACCTTGGCGTGTTAATGGACCTTGCCTCTGCCTGCTGCCTGAACTGACCTCGGCCTGTTACTCGACCATGCCTCTGCTTGCTGCCTGAACTGACCTCGGCCTGTTAATCGACCATGCCTCTGCCTGCTGCCTGAACTGACCTCGGCCTGTTAATCGACCATGCCTCTGCCTGCCTCCTGGACTGATCTTTTGCCCTCCCACTTTAGTAGTGGGATTCAAGACAACACAGGGGTCTCACGTATGTGAGGGGATCCAGAGTAGTTAAGCTTTTAGGAACAGGCTGTAGGTGAAGCTACACTATGCTTTATTGATATATAATGTTTGCTAATTTTTGTGATAAACAGGTTGCAATGACCAGTAATCAGTCCAAACACTGAAAATGTCTTACACATGTGGTATCCCCATACTCAGGAAAAGTAGCAGAATGTGTTTTAAAGTGTTATTCTAAGAATACCTATGCAGTGTGTTAGAAATATGTTATTATTGGTAACATTGCATTAAAGAAAAAATAACTACTTTTTTTTCACATTTTCTAAAAATCTGTGTAAAAAATTAAGTCTTCAGAAGACTTTGCTGCTCCAGGACCTCCAAAATTGTGATACGTAGTCAATAAATTAGATGTGTAATTTTTGCCCTTAGTATGCCTAACGGTGCTTATTGCATGTGGGGCCCCTCCATTTGGTTAGGCTGTGAAAAAGTCTTGCACGTGTGGTATCGTTATACTCAGGAAGAGTTAGAGAATGTGTTTTGGGGTGTAATTTTAAGTATACCTATGCAGTGTATTAGAAATATCTTCTATATTGACAACTTTGCATAGAAAAAAATACATTTTCATTTTCTTTTAACATATTCCAAAAACTTTTGGCAAAAAATGAAGTCTTCAGAAGACTCCCCATGCCTCTTAAAACATACCTTGGGGTGTTTGCTTTCCAAAATGGGGTCATTTTGTGGATAATTCCATTGCCCTGATGCTCCAGGACCTCCAAAACGGCAATAGGTAGTCAAGAAATTAGATGTGTAATTTTTGCCCTTAGAACGCTAACAGGTGCTTATTGGATGTGGAACCCTTCTATGTGGCCAGACTGTGAAAAAGTCTCACTTATTTGGTATCGCCATATTCAGCAGGAGTTAAAGAATGCATTTTGAGGTGTAATTTTAAGTATTCCTATGCTGTGTAATAGAAATATCTCATAGATTGACAACTTTGCATTAAAAAAAATTTATTTTCATTTTCTTTTCACATTTTCCAAAAACTTATGGCAAAAAATGAAGTCTTCAGAAGACTCCCCATACCTCTTAAAACATACCTTGGGGTGTTTGCTTTCCAAAATGGGGTCTTTTTGTGGATAATTCCATTGTCCTGATGCTCCAGGACCTCCAAAACAGCAATAGGTAGTTAAGAAGTTAGATGTGTGATTTTTGCCCTTAGAACGCTAACAGGTGCTTATTGGATGTGGAACCCCTCTATGTGGCCAGACTGTGAAAAAGTCTCACACATTTGGTATCACCATATTCAGGAAGAGTTAGAGAATGCGTTTTGAGGTATCATTTTAAGTATGCCTATGCTGTGTAATAGAAATATCTCATAGATTGACAACTTTGCGTAAAAAAAAATACATTTTCATTTTCTTTTCACATTTTCCAAAAACATGTGGCAAAAAATGAAGTCTTCAGAGGACTCCCCATGCCTCTTAAAACATACCTTGAGGTGTTTTCTTTTGAAAATGGGGTCATTTTGTGGGTAATTCAATTGTCCTGGTGCTCCAAGACCTCCAAAACTGTGATAGACAGTCAAGAAATTAGATGTGTAATTTTTGCCCCTAGAACGCCTAAGGGTGCTTATTGGATGTGGGGCCCTTCTATGTGGTTAGGCTGTGAAAAAGTTTTACACATGTGGTATCGCCATACTCAGGATGAGTAGCAGAATGTGTTTTGGGGTGTAATTGCAAGTATGCCTATGCCGTGTGAGAGAAAGAACTTGTTAAATGACAACTTTGTGGGAAAAAAAAAAAGAATTTTTTTTACTTTCATCATTTCCTTAAAAAATTGGCAAAAAATGACAACTTCAAAAAACTCCCCATGCCTCTCATTAAATACCTCAGACTGTCTACTTTCCAAAAAGGGGTCGTTTGGGGGGTATTTGTACTGTCCTGGCATTTTAGGGCCCCAAGAAATTATATAGGTAGTCCGTGCATCAGGATTGATACATTTTCAAATATATCAAATATATATACCGTGGTCTGTGGACTCTATAACTTTCACAAAGACTAAATAATACACACTGATTTAGGTTATGTCTACCAACAAAATGTAGCACAATGGATTTTGGCCTAAATTTATGAAGAAAGTATATTTATTTGCAAAATTTAGTATCAAATACTAAGAAAAACATGTTTTTTTTCAACATTTTCAGTCTTTTTTCATTTTTCTAGCAAAAAATAAAAACCCCAGTGATGATTAAATACAAATTAAAGCTCTATTTGTTTGAAAAAAATGATAATAATTTCATTTGGATACAGTGTTGTATGCCTGAGTAATTGTCATTCACAATGTGAGAGCGCCGAAAGCTGAAAATTTGGCCTGGACAGGAAGGGGGTAAAAGTGTCCGGACAGGAAGTGGTTAAGGGAAAAAAGCTGTCCAAACCTACCTGCCCCTGTGAAAAAGTAATTGCCCCCCCCCTTGCTAAATCATAAATGAACTGTGATTAACAACATATTTTGGAAAGCAGAGTTAAACAATTAAATTGATGTGTATCAGTCTGGAAAGGATTACAAAGCCTAAGGCTTCGAGACTCCAGCTATGAGAGCCATTATCCACAAATAGAGAAAACTTGGAACAGTGGTGAACCTTCCAAGGAGTGGCTGGCCAAACAAAATTACTCCAAGAACACATGACGGCTCATCCAGGATGTCATAAAAGAACCCAGAACATCTAAAGAACTGTAGGCCCCACTTGCCTCAGTTAAAGTCAGTGTTCGTGACTCCACAAAGCACAGTGGCTAAGTTGTTAGCCCTTCAGTTTAGCAGCACTAAGGTTGTTGGTTTGAGTCCCATCCATGGCACTACCTGCCTGCATGCTCTCCCTGTGCCTGTGTGGGCTTCCTCCGGGTACTCTGATTTCCTCCTACACTCCAAAGATATGCTGGTAGATTAACTGACTCCTGTCTAAATTGGCCCTAGTATTTATGAATGTTAGTTAGGAACCTTAGATTGTACACTCCTTGAGGGCAGGGACTGATGTGAATGTGTAATAAATACATAAAGTGCTGTGTAAATTGATGGTGCTATATAAGTACCTGCAATAAAATAAAAATAAGAAAAAGACTGGGCAACAATGGCATCCATGGGAGAGTTCCAAGGCAAAAACCACTGCTGACCAAAATGAACACAAAGCCTCATCACATTTGCCAAAAAAATCTTGATTATCCCCAAGACTTTTGGGCAAATATTCTGAGGACTGATGAGACAAAAGTTTAACTTTTCTGGAAGTTGTGCGTCCCGTTACATCTGGATTAAAACTAACACAGTATTTCTTAAAAAAATCATAGCAAAAACAGTCAAACATGCTGGTGGTAGTGTGATGGTCTGGGGTTGCTTTGCAGCTTCATAACCTGGAACTGGACAACTTGCCATAATTGATGGAACCATGAATTCTGCACTCAGAAAATCCTGCAGGAGAATGTCCGGCCATCAGATTGTGATCTCTAGTTCAAGGGCACTTGGGTTATGTAGCAGGTTAAGGATCCAAAACACACCAGCAAGTCCACCTCTGAATGTCTCAAAAAAAAAAAAAAAAAGGTTTTGAGGTGGCCTAGTCAAAGTCTGGATTTAAATCCTATTGAGATACTGTGGCATGACCTTAAACAGCCTGTTCATGCTCAAAAACCCTCCAATCTGGCGGATTAAAACAATTCTGTAAAGAAGAGTGAGCCAAAATTCCTCCACAGTGATGTGAAAGACTCATTGCCAGTTATCACAAATGCTTGATGGCAGTTGTTGCCTCCAAGGGTGGCACAACCAGTTATTAGATTTGGGGTAATTTTTTTCACATAGAGCCAGGCAAGTGTGGACAGCTATTTTCCCATAATAAATGAAATCATAATTTAAAAACTGAATTTTGTATTTACTTGGGTTATCTTTGTGTAATATTACAATTTTTTGTTTCATTTAAGTGTGCCGAATATGCAAAAAAATAAAAAATCAGGAAGGGGGTAAACTTTTTTCACAACACTGTATATCAGTATTTTTAGTTAACAAATCTGATTACTGTTTGTGTTTCATATACAGGCCATTCCATCTATTTTATTTTTGACTGTTTTTTTTGGAGAACGGCACTTTTCTTTGAGCTATTTTATTTATAGTATAATACTGTCATTTTTATTGTTATACTCTATTACTTGTTACTGCTAACAACACAAGCTGGATTACTGGTCATACACAATTGTAATGAGATATTTTTCAGTTCTGGGGCCTTATTGGTAAATCCAGGAGGTGCTAGCATTAAAGCTGAACTCCAAGCATAAAATCTTTCCTTGAAATATATTTTTCAAAAACCACAAAGAATATAAATCCACTTTGTGTGCACCACACTCCTTTGTATACCCAGATACAGCCTTGTAACAGTATCAGTGACATCATCGCTGTGCTGTATCTAGCTTGGGCAGAGAGTTGAGCTGTAGGTGGGTCCCAGCAGGCTACATCCACTACATTCTGCATGCAGTAAATTACAGGAGGGGCAGATACAAGACCAATTCTGCACAGAGACAGACAGCAGCACTGACTGGTCTTTATTACAGGAAGCTTCTGCACAGAAGAAACGTTTCACAAATGTCAGGACCCAGGTCTGAACCTGTAACCTCTGTTGTGTCTGGCAATGTCTCTTCTTGGACATGGAATGCTGGACAACTCCCTGCACAATTCCTTGAATGATGTTTCCTTGAACCTTGTTTGTCTTGAATCTTAAAATCTTTTGCTTCTCCCATGGACTTCCCATTAAATCATACCTTTGCACTTCCTGTTTACCAGATTATTGTGCTCTCTCCAGCCAATATCTTGCTCTTGTCTCTCCTGCTGCCATCCATATCTTTGCTACCACTCGTTACCGACCTTTGGCTTGTTCCTCGGCTATACTTCTGCTTGATCCCAACCAGCAACCACTTGTTGCTGAATTTTGGCTTGTTTACTGACTACACTTCTGCTTAATCGCAAGCTGCTATATCTGCTATTGGACCCTGGCTTTCTCACCTCCTGGTGGAGTGATTCTGAAAACCGCAACCTAATAGTAACATGCAGCAAAACCTTTCTCCACCAACAAGGGCTCTGGTGAATACTGGTTAGTACATAAACCTCACACCTTGCGTGAGCCCACGTCTTCCACCAAGGTTACCTGCTTGTATACCTATCCTGCTGGTCAGTGGGAGTCTCTCTACTGCTATGGCTACTGGTCTGCAAGCCTGTCCTCTGGCCATGACAACATATCTGAAAGAGATACACAAAGCACTCCAAGATTCAAGTAAGAAGACATATGCCTCTTGTGTTTAGACAATATTTGCTTATCCCAGAGTTCAGCTTTAATATAGTCTAAAGAAGGCAAGATATGTCAACAAATAGGTTTGGTTCATTTTACCCAAAAGTGTTAAACCATTATGAATTGTATTTTTATTAGCACTTACTGTATATAAACCTTAAATAGAATTAATGTTTTATTATGCCTGCCAGGGTTTATTATGGTCCAGCTAATGTATCATCATTCAGTAATCATTTATATGCCCTGTTTATATGTAAAACCTGTCAATCTAGGCCATTTGAGAATAAATACATTTGAGTGCTTCATATAAACAGGTATTTAGCAGAGGAATAGAAAATATTGTTACAGTAAAAGACGGTGCTCAAAGGATGACAGCTGGTAATGATCTTTCTCATCTCTTCTAAACGTATGCAGCATTACATTTGTGTTACAATTACAGTTTAAGCTGATAGCCGGAGAATGGAAAACAGAAAGGAACTGTACACGGTGGATATTGCTGGCAATACAGAGTATATAATGGATTACAGCACACCACTCTAATTTTAAACAGGTAGGTTTCCACCTATTGAAACATCAGTTTGAATACTAAAGCTCCATTATGCGGATTACTACAATCCACAGGCCTTTCACTGAAGTTAATTCTGGCTGGAATCTTCTTAATAATAATATATACTATAAATATTAGCTGAATGTATTAAGATGCTCTTTGTGTCTAATGCCTCATAGCTCTTTAATATAAAGCATATAATTATCTCTTCTAGAGAATGGTGCTCTTTGTGATGTGTGTATAGCAGGAATTTTCTCCAATCCAAAATAGATTTTAAGCTTCTTTGTTACTACTTCATTAAAGCAACCCTAGTATGTGCTCACATGCAAGGCAAAGGTTTTTTTTATTCATTCTATTCCCCAAGCAACACATACTCATCTTTCCTTGGTTCTCCTGTCCCTCTCTACAGTTGCTGGGAGCAATTAAAAAAACACAGTACTTACTGGTATGTGGGAACATATGACTTACTCCATGTGACAGTATTGGGCTTATCACCATTCACCAGTGTTGCCACATGGGGGGGATTCCATATCCTTGTATAAGCTACAATTTGAGTGACTTGGTCCTCTAATAAAGTAGAAAGGACGAAACCCATGTTGGGAATACCAGCTGTTGTAATAATTTGTTTTAACTGGTTTGTGAGCGCAAGTAAAAACTATTTGGTTTAAGAGTTGGAAATGTCTGCACTATTTTGCACTGACTTGACCGAGAAACCATACAGGAGAAGGAGATGACAGGTCACATGACCTGGGGGGGAGCATGAAGAAGCCAAGCCTATCCAAGCATGAAACTATTTCTAGATCAGAGGTGTCAAACTCAATTTCATCGCGGGCCTCATCAGCATTATGGTTGCCCTCAAAGGGCCGGTTGTATCTGTAAGACTTTATAAATGTATCTACTCGTTATCATATTAAATAATCACCTCTGCATTCGATTATTACTGGTTTTAGTAAGAAACTTTATTGGAGACTCCTTAGACAGAACATGGTTCTACCATGGTGTTCTGTTTGAGCAGTCTCCAATAAAGTTTCATGTGGGTGATAACAGCAGCGTATGACTCCTCCTTCAGACTTGCATCATGTGCTACAGAAGTGTGAGCGGGCTCCATGCTGGTCTGCATCTGTCCTTCACAGCTTAAAGCGGAGCTCCACCCAAAAGGGGAAGTTCCGCTTTAAGCCTCTGTCCCCCTTCTCCCCATTAAGGATTGGCACCTTTGGGGAGCGGTTACCCGAATTTGACAGGTACCCACTCCCACTTCTGCTGCGATCGCCTAGGCGATCGGAAGTGGAAGTTGCCCCCTCCCTCCCTCCCCGTAGTCTTATGGGACATGTAACAGGTCCCAGAAGACTACAGGGCCATTCACAAAGTGCAGCGCTTCCCACGCATGCACGGTGGGCATGCAGCTGTGAAGCCGCAAACTGTCACAGCTGAGTGCCCACACTGAAGATGCCGGCACCAGGGAGAGAAGACGGCTGGTAAAACCAGCCAAGGTGAGGACCCCACTGGGCCGAGGGACAGGTACAGTAAGTGTCTGTATTTTAAAAATCAGCAGCTACAGTTTTTGTAGCTGCTGACTTTTATTTTTTTTCCAAGTGGAACTCCATTTTAAGTCTTAATTTATTACTGAATCCAGGGTGTGCAACCCTCCTTTTTAACTGGTATAAAATTGTATAATTCTCATCATAATTATAAGCAGATGTCCAGAGAACCTCCCTTACATCAGACGTCGAGTCCCCAAATCTCCCCTACATCACAGTGCACCCCCCCCCCTTACCTCATGCTTCTGCAGAGAAGAACTGGGAGGACTGGAGTCAGCTGCTGGAATCTGCTAAATGCTGAGACCAGTGGAGGTGGAGACAAGAGGGTACTGCACAGAGAGGAGCAGGATTTGTAGGAGGAGTTCTGTCCTCCTCTCTGCTGCCGACTGCTGAGACAAAGTGGGGGCAGAGATGAGGGGGGTGCAGCAGCTGCAGGAGAGGTGTGAGGGCCACATGAAATGGTCTGTACGCCTTTGTGTTTGACACATGTTCTAGAGGGGCTTCATGTGAAGAGATCGCCTTTATTGAAAATGTTTCCTAGACTACAGAACAGTGAAAACATCTGCATCATTTTAATGTCAGTAAGCCTCTTGGAAGATCTCAGAGCAGATCGAAGTTTATACTCTGTAAGACTGTCAGTTTGAATACTAAATTACACATCACTTTATTCTGCTTTCAGCGTGCCTGGTAGTTTCGGTCTAGATTACATAATTGCTTGGGCAGAACAGGGATCTGATATCTTGTTTTTCCCTTGTAAAAATCTCTGTTATTGACTATCATACCTTAACTTACCTGGCATTTGCAGTTAGAGGACATGGTAAAAAAAAAACTTCCATCCCCTTCCCTGACTGAGCCAAATCCTCTTCAGTCTATCATTAATGCTACTGCCAGACTCATCCACCTTACTAACCGTTCCATATCTGCCATCCCTCTCTGCCAATCCTTCCACTTGCTTCCCATGGCCCAAGGAATAAAATTCAAAACATTAACAATCACATATAAAACAATTTATAACTCTGCCCCAAATTACATCACCAATCTTGTCTCCAAATATCACCCAAACCATACTCTCCTCTCCTCGCACAGCCTCCTGCTATCTAGCTCCCTTATCTCTTCCTCCCATGCTCATCTCCAGGACTTCTCCAGAGCTTGCCCCATCCTCTGAAACTCTCTACCCTAATTTAATAGACTATCGCCTACTCTGCTCACTTTTAGGCGATCTCTAAAAACTGATCTCTTCAGGGAAACCTATCCTGCCCTTAGCTAATAATGACATCTTCTACTCCTCCTACCAGTCCATCCCCCACAGTTACTATCTTTTGTACCACTAGCCCCTCCCTCTTAGATTATAAGCTCCAAGGAGCAGAGCCCTCCTAACCCTCTTGTATTGAACTGTATTGTTGCTGTATTGTCTACCATTATATTGTAAAGCGCTGAGCAAACTGTTGGCGCTATATAAATCCTGTATAATAATAATAATATAATTGTGTGTCATGTGCTCTCCATTCCAGACACTGCAGCTCACAGTGGGAGGATTTCACCAACAGATGCATATTTGTCAATACAGAAATCAGTGGGCAGGACTAGGTATGGTCCAGTGCTGATTGACTAGCTACAGTCTTGTGAATCAGTAATGACAATACTGACAGCCACTCCTCCTAAAACATTTTTTTCATCCCACTATAGAGCTTGCATGAGAGTGACAACTCTGCTCTGAATTTAGTAGCATGGGAGTATTGCTACTGCACCATCAGAGGAAGCAGCATTAGGCCTCATGTAAACTGCTGCTCCTAAATGTGAGTTTGGGAGCTTTTGGTGATTTTTTTGCCAAAGCCCCTAAACTCAACTAAATAAAAGCCTATGGGGTTTATTTACTAAAGCTGGAGAGTCCAAAATCAGACTCCCTTCTGCATTGAAACCAATCAGCTTCTAACCTCAGCTTGTTCAATGAAGCTTTGGCAATGAAACCTGGAAGCTGATTGGTTTCTGTGCAGAAGGGAGTCTGATTTTGGACTCTCCAGCTTTAGTAAATAAACCCCTATGCTTTTACCATAGTTTAGGAGCAGCAGAGTTTAGGAGCAGTGAAACGTCCCTCTCCTGATCACAGAAGAATCCTGTTTAGGAGAGGAATGTTTTGACCAAAAAACATTAAATGCAGCAAAAACGCGTGTAAACGCAACTAAACACTAGCCGTGTTTTGTGCTTGGGCTTTTATCCATGTCAGTGGAAGATACTCTGGCCAATCAAATGAATAAGCGTCCAAGCGCTAAACACTGCTAAACCCGGTACCGTGTTACACATTTTTGCGCATTTTGAGTTTTTCTGCTGCCAGGAAAGCTTAATGTCTAGGGGAGTTCATGTGTACATGAGGCCTAAGATGAATTCCCATATGGAAGAAAAATGTATTTGAAATATATTTAAAAAATATTCTTTCCAAATATATTGACATAGATTTGAAATGCTACAATTTTGGCCATATTCAATATATTTTGATATATATATATATATATATATATATATATACTGCATGTTAAAATGTGTTTTTATTACAAAATATATGAAAAATATTTTTAAAAATATATTTCAAATATACTGTACTGTATGTCTTTAAAATTACAAATCTACAGTTTGGAATGCATTTACAAATACATGTAAAAATATCTGCTAAAATTACTTTTTTATGTGTTAAAAAATTCTGAAGAATATATTGAACAAAAATTTATTTTTAAAAATATATATTTTTTAAAATGTATTCTTCATATTTTTTTAACATATAAAAAAGTCATTTTACCATACATTTTACATATATTTGTAAATACTTTCCAAAAATATAGATTTTTATTTTTAAAGACACACAGTATATTTGAAATTAATTTTTAAAAATATTTTTCATATATTTTGTAACAAAAATGCATTCAACATGCAGTATATATATATTCTGAAATATATTGAATATGGCCAAAATTGTAGCATTTAAAATATATGTCAATATTTTTGGGAAGAATATTTTTTAAATATATTTCAAATATATTTTTCTTCCATGTGGGTTTCACTGACAGGATCTACAGATATTTGTGAAGCTTTGCAAGTTGTACTTATTATTAAGTGCTGCATTACATATTTTTCATCAGCCATAGTTCTGTTTTAAGTATATTTATGTTACTTATATTAATGGGTCTTAAATTTCCAAACATTACTAACATTGTATAAAATAGCTCATACATATAGCTCAGAACCACAGTACTATTTTCAGACTAGGACCTAGATAAGTAACAAAGCACCAATGCTGTCCTAATACCAGATGGGAATGATAATCCTGCTCTTTTGAAGCACTGTGAAAAATGTGTCCATTAAGAAATTGGGAAGTGGATTTCAAGCTTTTCATAATGAAATATTTAGATTAGGCCTGAAGTGTGATCAAAGGTACAGCCAGGCAACATCTTTAATATATGGGAAACTATATGCTAACAAAAATGAGCTGTAATAAGCAGGTTTCCTTGTTTCAATGTAATAGTAAAAGTGAGCCAATTCTTGCAGCAAGGCCAAAGACAAAAAAAAGATGTGGGTTTTACAAATGAGCTTAAGGCTAATTCCACCCAAAGCCATTACAGGTGTGGATGGATGCTGGTAGGACAATTTGCCAGCTAACATCCTATATCTATATATTCCTGGGAACCCTGTGGAAAGATATCTCTAAAGGAGCTGCTAGGTACATGTCCCGCTGTAACCTTTATTACAAAAAGATATTAAGCTTTCTCTAGTGGATTCTAAATTGGAACATACGGAGGATCCTTCAGGGAAAAGTAACACCATTTAGTTAAAAAGGACCTGTACTTTGGAAGCCTTGCCCAAAAAATGGCAAGCAAAGGGAGGTCAAAGGACTAGTTGCCAATATTACTGTAGGCCCCCGACAGCTGATCCTTTTTCCCATTAATGGTTTACAATGCTTTGTTCCATTAATGGTTTACAATGCTTTGTTCCACATTGTGTTTCTTCATCTATGCTGCCAAGTTGGTAGAGAAGAAGGGTTTTGAAACTTCATGCCAAAGCTGCCCCCCCGCTGACTGGTGGAAGAATGATCTAGAAACTGCAGGAGAGGTGGAAGAAGCACAGATCCTTACAATAAAGGAAGCAGAAGCAGGGAGATGCTTGCACTAAGGGTCCTTGGATACAGCTTCCTCTTCAGGCCCTCCGAAAAGTGAGAGGTGCAGCAGAGATATCAATAAAGGTATACTCACACTGGCAGTTTTACACTTATCCAGGTACAGTTTATCCCCCCGGTCTGATTTTTTTTTTTTTTTTTAATGTGAGTGCTCCGAACTGTGCCTGGGAACTATTAGGTCTACCAGGGTTTTTTTTCTCAGAGAATAAGTGTAGGTAATCCCCTCTTCTGAGTCAACCCTTGTCTTCACCCCCTTTCAGAGAATCTAAACCGAGTATTTGGGATTTGTTAATAACAAAAAAAGGAGAATAGATCCGCTGCAGCCAGAAACAATAAATCCCTCACAACAATAGACCCCCCCAGCAACAATACACCTCTCAACCCCACAACAACAGCCCCCCTACCCCAGCAACAATAGATCCCAAGCAACAATAGATCCCCAGCAACAATTTACACCCCCCCGCAACAAAATACACTATCAGCAAGACTAGATTCACCCAAGCAACAACAAACACTTGCCAGCAACAATAGACCTCAACAGAAACTCCAGCAACAATAGACCCCTCCCTCAACAGTAGATTCCTTCCATCGACAACTGACCCTATAATAACATAAGATCAGCATAGCAACAATAGTTCCCCACCAGCAACAATAGACCTCGCCAGCAACAATAGATTCCAACCAATGACAATACAGTGCATCCAGAAAGTACTCACAGCGCTTATCTTTTGCCACATTTTGTTATGTTACAGCTTTATTCCAAAATGGATTAAATTTTTTTTTTCCTAAACATTCTACAAACAATACCCCATAATGACAATGTGAAAGAAGTTAGTTTTGAAGTACCTCTCAAGCTCCATCAGGTTGGATGGGGAGCGTCGGTGCAAAGCCAGTTCAGATCTCTCCAGAGATGTTCAATAGGGTTCAAGTCTGGGCTCTGGCTGGGCCACTCCAGGACGTTCACAGAGTTGGCCCGTAGCCACTCTTTTGTTATGTGGGCTGTGTGCTTAGGGTCGTTGTTCTGTTGAAAGATGAACCGTCGCCCCAGTCTAAGGTCCAGAGCGCTCTGGGACAGGTTTTCATCAAGGATGTCTCTGTACATTGCTGCATTCATCTTTCCTTCGATCCTGACTAGTCTCCCAGTTCCTGCTGCTGAAAAACATCCCCACAGCATGATGCTGCCACTACTATGCTTCACTGTAGGGATGGTATTAGCCAGGTGGTGAGCGGTGCCTGGTTTTCTCCAGACATAAACACTTGGCATTCAGGCCAAAAAGTTCAATCTTTGTTTCATCAGACCAGAGAGTTTTGTTTCTCATGATCTTAGAGTCCCTCAGGTGCCTTTTGGCAAACTCCAGGCAGGCTGCCATTTGCCTTTTACTGTGGAGTGACTTCTGCCTGGCCACTCTACCATACAAACTTGATTGGTGGAGTGCTGTAGAGATGGTTGTTCTTCTGGAAGGTTCTCCTCTCTTCACAGAGAAATGCTAGAGCTCTTTCAGAGTGACCATTGAGTTCTTGGTTACCTCCCTGGCTAAGGCCCTTCTCCTTCAATCGCTCATTTTGGCCGGGCGGCCTGCTCTAGGAGGTTAGTAGTGGTTTCAAGCTTCTTCCATTTACAGATGATGGAGGCCACTGTGCTCATTGGGACCTTCAATGCTGCAGAAATGTTTCTGTACCCTTCCTCAGATCTGTGCCTTGATACAATCAGAGGTCTCCGCACAATTCTTTGGACTTCATGGCTTGGTTTGTGCTCTGACATGCACTGTTAACTGTTTGACCTTATATAGACAGGTTTATGCCTTTCCTAATCATGTCCAATCAACTGAATTTCAAGTTGTGGAAACATCTCAAGAATGATCAGTGGGAACAGGATGCACCAGAGCTCAATTTTGAGCTGTGAGTACTTATGTACATGTGGGTTTTTGTTTTCATTTTTTATTTTTAATAAATTGCAAATATTGTAAAACAAACTCTTTCACATTGTCATTATGGGGTATTGTTTGTAGAATGTTGAGGAAAAAAATTAAGTTAATCCATTTTGGAATAAGACTGTAACTTAACAAAATGTGGCAAAAGTTAAGCGCTGTGAATACTTTCTGGATGCACTGTAGATCCCCCAGCAGCCAGCATCAACAGACCCTTCAGCACACCCGAGCACCCCTTGACATTAAATACATTTAGTGCTGGATGTGCCGGAACTGCTTCTCCCGCCTTCCTGCTGAACAAAAAACACCTCTACCAAGCATGGTTCACTTGTAGTCCAGTTTACTATGGTGTGAACCCAAACCATGTGTGAGCACAGAACTCTCCAAAGAACACAGAATCAGGGATCCCTGTGTTTTGAATGATGTAAGTGGGGGGGGGCATTCATATTTGGGCATAGTTCCAATCAACCATACCCAGTGTAAGTATTCCACATCTCACTACAAATCTTGTGAGACTAGCAGTGCCTTGGATCTCACATTGCAGATACAGCTATGAGGCCACAGTATAGGAGTGCCTATACATCTCCACATGTCAGGAAGTTCACTATTAATTTTGTAGAGGATTTAATAGCAAAAGGCAAATTTTGTCAGTGTACTGCTTGGGCAAATTGACCTTTTGTATATATTATCTTTAAGATTGCAAATCTTCACTTTTCAGTGTAGGTCCACTTTGAAAAATACACTAGCCAGTAACAGTTGTGGTTGCTGTGGCTGTAGCAATAAT
The DNA here is from genome assembly GCF_062004578.1 of Staurois parvus. NCBI lineage: Eukaryota > Metazoa > Chordata > Amphibia > Anura > Ranidae > Staurois > Staurois parvus. The sequence goes on along the minus strand of NW_028318083.1, from coordinate 34,384,769 downwards.
TTATGTATGCCCTTGTCCCTTGTTGCTGTGGCTGTAGCAATAATTTATGTAGGCCATTGTCCCTTGTTTTATCATTGTAACCCATTTCATTCCTGTGCAATTGAAAACATTATACAGTTATATACCTAAATTCTGGACTTTATACATTTCATACATGTCACATGCTTCATTTAATGTAGTTTCTTTTTAACGTTATAAAAGCTTTTAAATTGTGAGTTTCCTTTAACTTTTTAGGATCTTAATATATTAGCTGTGATAAGTGGAAAGGGAATAAAATAGCCTTGTTCTCTTTTATACGTTGAAATACTGCTGTATAAAGGAGAAGGGCTTAGGGAAATACATACTTTAATTCACAGAGGAACCGTTCCTGCATATCAAGCTTTTTACAGCTGGTTATAAAGAACAAGTTAAAACTTGGACTGAGCTCAAACCAAACATCTGATCCCCAGCTGGAATTGCTTAGCCTTATGGTAGTTTCATCACATAAAATTAAGCTCGAAGTGAGCCACACATTTTACAGGTTTTCACAGACTGTTATCAGGACTAAATATCCTTATAAAGTTTTATCCTTCTTAACATTTAAAACATTGGAATGTATCCTATCATAATGATGTTTGGGTGGTAGACGAAGAAAGGCTATTATCAAATAGGTAGACAGATATGGTTTACTTAACTGTACTAAAATCAATTTTATGGACCACTCACTCAGTCAGCCTCATAGAGTAGACTATGCTTTAAAGAATTTTTATGTATAGCCTTTTATCACATACATGGGGTTTCTATTTATTACACATATAGGCTGTGCTTAATCCCAAACCCTGGGCTCCATGCTCACTTCTTAATTTACCACCACTGGCTGTATGTTATGCTTTTTTCTTAATTATATACTTACCTTTTTCATAGTCTTCAGACCAGACTTCATGTGACACCACAGGATCATTTTCTTCTTTTCCTCAGTCTTCTGGGTAAAGGGATACTGGTCCTCATTCAGCCTGGTATGACATCTGGGGCCAAGAAGAGGTACCATGAGGGACAGCCTCAGATTAAGGGTATTGCAGCCAGAACATTTTATCCAGTACCTGGGGGACTGGGAAAACCAGTTTAACCTGGAGTTTGACTTTAAATTGGCTCTGTCACTATTTTAAATCCAAAAGTAAAGATATGCTTGCAAGGAAAAGGGTTACTCCTCCCACTGTTTGTGCTGCTGATTGCAATTGCTTTCATGAGTTACATTGACTGCACATTTCTTCAGCTTCCAACATTTTCAGGTGAGTTTAATGCATGGTTCACCTCTTGGTTTTGTGGCTTCTTCTACCAGCCCCTATGTTACTAAAGAACATAGCAGTGACCTAGGGGTTGGTGTAAAGAACCACAAATGAAACGGGACCAGGTATCCAACGTACTAGAAGTGTTCTGGATGCTGCAGATGTTTCAACAACCATAGTTCATGAAGAAAAAATAAATCAGCAGAGCAGATGACAGGAGATACATTATTATTTTTTCTTCTTTTTTCCATTCACTTTAAAGGAAATCTCTAGAGAGAGAAATATGAAGGCTGCTATTGCTGATTTTATTTCTGGATTACTGAATCAAATACCAGAGAATCAAATACATTTGATATTTCCAAAGGTATTCTACTTGTTTTTCCACTACAGATTTTGTCTAATATTGTTGCAGGGTGATTTTCATGTTCATATTCTTCTGCCCCAGTTTCATCCAAACACAGGAACAAACGGTGTTGGATTCAGATTTTCAAAAGGCCACTGAAATTGTCACTGGGTACACTGGCTTCAGTTTGGCAGCACTACACAAAATGGGGAACACCCTCAGGAACAGGGAAAGGACCGAGACTTGAGAATCCACATACATGCAATCCAATGAGAGTGCCAAACAAATTTCCAAGAGTTAAAGGTAATTTAATGATAACATTGATTTATGGTAGAATAAATCAAATGTGTTTCAAGCGCCAAACACACAGAAAGGACTTTGCTGCCTTCACTAACACTGTTGTGACCTGCCCTCCTGAAACTGTTCCAAGCAGTAAATTACGGTCCAGATTTATTTGATATTTGCTAACCTAAGTCCATTTAACCACAGTCAAAATTCTTCAGCTCTGATGAATGGGGAGTTGGTTTGGCCCATGATACACATTGGATCATTCTGATATGAATCAATTTTTATAAATAAATTACGTTGGACCTTTGGACGTTTGTTTGGCACTCCTTTTGGATTGTATGTATGTTGATTTAGTCTAAGTCTTCTCAATTTCATTAAAAACAATGGACTCCCTAAACAGTTGAGTTTTTAACTCAGTCTTTGTTTAGGAGGTGTGTTGACTGTTTTCTAGTATACAGAAGCCTATTACAGGGAGAATCTACTAATCGTTGTATGCACAACAAATTCAAATATAGTATGATAAACTTGTAAGGATAAGTAAGAGGAGCATTTGTAAAATGTATGTTGCTGTCTGCGTTCAAGCTACATTTTAGATTGTATGGATCTGTCTGACTTCTGCATTGCATACAGCTTGCTGTTGTTCATAAAGAATGCACAAGTGCTGATTCACACATGTGCGCGTGAATTGAAGTTCAGGTTCCACAGATTAATACAGTAGTTGTTCAGCAGTTCATGTCAGGTTTACATCAGGTTCAGGACAGGTTTACATCAGGTTCAGGACAGGTTTACATCAGCTTCAGGACAGGATTTTATCTTGTTCGCAACTAATGATGTGCGGTTTAGAAACGATTCCCATAGAAGTCAATAGCCTGTAATCCGTACCTAAACCAGACCGCACTGCTCAGAAATTGTACATAACTCTTTTTAAAACCGCACTGAATCCATAACGCATATGCACTGAACATATGTGAAAAGGCACCATAGGAAGCAATGTTATTTCACATGTCATGAGGACTGGATGTGATTCAAACCACATCCAATCCACATATATGTGCACTGGCACTAAACGAAGTGAGAAAAGATAAGTAGTGGTCTGGCTACTTACATGGTGTAGGGTTAAAGGGGGGCAGTGTGCACAGGAAGGGGGCTGTAAGGTTAAAGGGGGGCAGTGTGCACAGGAAGGGGGCTGTAAGGTTAAAGGGGGACAGTGTGTACAGGAAGGGGGCTGTAAGGTTAAAGGGGGGCAGTGTGTACAGGAAGGTGGGTGTAAGGTTAAAGGGGGGCAGTGTATACAGGGAAGGGTGTAGTGTGTACAGTTTTATTTTTTTATTTTTTTGGGGGGGGGGGGGGGTGCAAGTAGCTGGTTTTGCCTAGGGCACAAAGTAGTCTAGCACCGGCCTTGTGTATGTATATATATATATATATATATATATATATATATACACATATATATATATATATATATATATATATATATACATTTATACATACACGCACACACAACTAGCATTACTCTTATAACTGCAAGCGTCTTGAACAGACCCATACCTTCTGATTCATAGTGGGGACACACTGCTTTGGCTTTACTGTGTTGATCAACTCTCTTCACACAGCCAACAGACTAGAAAATGAAGGAGCAACCATATATTAATGATGTCATCCATTGACTCTCCCCTCCAGTAAGCTTAGGCTGAAAGAATGTGCAAAGCAATAAATCCCTGGTTGTCTTAGCTTGTTGCCCCTTCCTCTTCAATCTGGGTAATTCTGTGCAAGAGATTAAAGAAGGCAGATATCAAAAAAGATTAAGGTAGACCATCATCTACTTTACTACATCAAGCTAAATCAAACAAGTTAGCAATCCTTGCTCCTGCTGACCTCTGAGTACTGAACTATCCCCTCAACTATCTGAGGCCCTGAATAAGGAGTTCACACTGGTTCACTGCACAATTTTAGGTGCTCTCATTGACTTCTGTTAGACCATGTGTTTTCTGAAAGTGCATCAAAGATGTGGCATACAGTACTGTGATGTACTTTCATAAATACACAAGGTCTAATAGAAGTCAATAGGAGGCCACCTAAAACCGCATACAAAACATGCATAAATCGCACTGCACCCAAACAGCAACACAGCGGAATGAACCTTGTCTAAGTCGTAAGCTCTTTCTCAATATACTATATTATTTATTTATTTAATTTATTACAGGTACTTACATAGTGCCGTCAATTTACACAGAGCTTTACATATATATTGTACATTCACATCAATCCCTAACCCTCAAGGGGTGTACAATCTAAGGTCCCTAACTTACATTCATACATATACCTACTTGGGCCAATTTAGACAGGATTCAATTAACCTACCAGCATGTCTTTTGAGTATGGGAGGAAACCGGAATACCCAGAGGAAACCCATGCAGGCACAGCGAGAACATGGGACTAAATCGCAAACTTTCTGTAAATTTAATGTCCTTTATTTTCTAAACATATATCCTTTAACTAATAAGTAAAAAAAATGGAAATATCAGTAATGAATACTAAAAACTAATTCTAACATCTAAAGGAAGGATTTTATCATCAAATTCTATAGTGTTCCAAAACAGTAATTTCCAGGGACAAATCTGAAAAATAGGACAGGAATGAAAAACTTTGCACATCTCAAGGGATGAATTCTATTTCACAACAGCAAGAACAATTAGCCTCTTCCCGAGGTCTCTGCCATTGGGTACTCCTGGTCTATATACACTGCTGAAAAAATGTAAAAGGAACGCTTTGAAAACACATCAGATCTCAATGGGGAAAAATATCATGCTGGATATCTATACTGATATGGACTGGGTAATGTGTTAGGAATATAAGGATGCCCCATCGTTTGATGGAAATGAAAATGATCAACCTACAGAGGATTGAATTCAAAGACACTCCAAAAATCAAAGTAAAAAAATGATGCAGCAGGCTAGTCCATTTTGCTAAAATTTAATTGCAGCAACTCAAAATGGTACTCAGTAGTTTGTATGGCCCCCCACGTACTTGTATGCATGCCTGATAACTTCGGGGCATGCTCCTAATGAGAGCTAGTTGGGGTATTTCCTCCCAGATCTGGACCAGGGCATCATTGAGCTCTGGGACAGTCAGAAGTACAACTTGGCGACATCAGATGGACCGAAACATGATATCCCAGAGGTGTGCTATTGGATTTGGGTCAGGCAAGCATGGGGGCCATTGAATGGTAACAATTTCTTCATACTCCAGGAACTGCCTGCATACTCTCGCCACATGAAGCTGGGCATTGGCATGCACCAGGAGGAACCCAGGAGCCACTTCACCAGTGTAGGGTCTAACAACGGGTCCAAGGATTTTACCTAATGGCAGTCAAGGTGCCATTGTCTAGCCTGTAGTGGTCTGTGCATCCCTCCATGGATATGCATCCCCAGACCATCACTGACCTACCACCAAAATGGCCATGCTGAACAATGTTACAGGCAGCATAACATTCTCCATGACTTCTCCAGACCCTTTCACATCTGTCACATGTGCTCAGGGTGAACCTGCACTCTGTGAAGGGCAAAGGGTGCCAGTGGTGGACCTGCCAATTCTGGTGTTCAATGGCAAATGCCAATTGAGCTCTATGGTGCCCAGCAGGGAGCACAAGGCCCACTAGAGGATATCGGGCCCTCCGGCCACCCTTATGAAGTCTTTCTCTGGTTGTTTGGTCAGAGACATTCACATCAGTGGTCTGCTGGAGGTCATTTTGTAGCAATCTGGCAGTGCTCATCCTGTTCCTCCTTGCACAAAGGAGCAGATACCGGTTCTGCTGATGGGTTAAGGACCTTCTACGGCCCTGTCCAGCTCTCCTTGAGTAACTGCCTGTCTCCTGGAATCTCCTCCATGCTCTTGAGACTGTGCTGGGAGACAAAGCAAACCTTCTCGCAATGGCATGTATTGATGTGCCATCCTGGAGGAGTTGGACTGCCTGTGCAACCTCTGTAGGGTCTAGGTATCTCCTCATGCTACCAGTAGTGACACTGACCCCATCCAAATGCAAAACTAGTGAAAAACAGTCAGAAAAGATGAGTAGGAAAAAAAATGTCAGTGGCCTCTGCCTGTAAAACCATTCCTGTTTTGGAGTTGTCTCATTATTGCCCATCTAGTGCACCTGTTGTTAATTTCATTAACACCAAAACAGCTGAAACTGATTAACAACCCCCTCTGCTACTTAAATGACCAGATCAATATCCCAGGAGTTAAACTGACTTGATGCTATACTCTGATTAAAAAAGTGTTCCTTTAATTTTTTTGAGCAGACGGAGATGCTATATATCGTGAAGCAACACTACTGTAGTGACTGGTCCAGTTGTATGGAACATTACAAGATTCCCTTTCACTCTTGCTAGTCATACAGTTCATAAAATCAGCTTTATTGTCAAACATCAGACTTAAGGATTGTGTTAAACAAAACAATTTTCAGTACATTCATGTGCAAGTAAAGTGCCCGTATGGCGCTTATTCACTTTAAACGCAGATGCAGGAGAGCATCCAACATCCATCTGTTGTCCATCATTCTCTATGTTGAAAATACCTTCCAGGTAACCCTCCTGGTATTATGTAAAAATGAACTTAAAGCATATTTAAAACTTTATTTTAGTGGGGAAGGGTTAGAATATCTGCCAGGTTTTTAATATTGTCTGGGTGGCTGTGAGTTGGGGAGATTCACCTTTTCTATTTTTCTTAATGAGCATTGTCACTGGGGATGAAAGTGAGAAAATATTTAAAACTCTGAGCTGTCCCTACAATAGGAAGATAAAAAGTTTTAGGCTCAGATATACCTTTATTATTAAAAGTGTATTGACATGCATACTGTCTGCTTTAATCCCAGCTGTGTGCAAATAAGGCGAACTCAGGCTGTTTTGTTAAGCCGTAAAACACCTTGCAGGAAGCCCTAAGCCGACTAAGGAAATAAAGCCATTTATCTCTGCCAAAAGTTACGCAGTTAGCTATTTTGTTTGGAGGCAGAATAGCAAAGAATGTTTTCCTCCAAATATAATGTAATGATAATATTCATCCGTGTACTGCATTGAGATAATGAAAACGACAAAACACTTTGCAGGAGGAGAGGTCATAAAAAAATGGTGTTCTGCAATGAGTGATTTAATAAAAAAAAAAAAAAAAAAAGCTCAGCACAATAACACTGCCCGCATTCCTGAAAGGGTCAGTCTGTTATTTTGTAGCTTGAAAAGTGTTATAATACTTTTAACCTAAAGAGAAAGAATGCTATTAACAACTTTTTGCTAATACATTATACAGTTAGGTCCATATATATTTGGACACAGGCACAATTTTATTCTTTTTCAGGTATTTACCAAAACTTATTCAAGCTATAGTTATATAATGGATATGGGCTGAAAGTGCACAATTTTAGGATATGTACATCCAAATTGGAGGGAGGGTTTAGGAATTACAACTCTTAAGAGTAACTATCCCCCTTTTTCAAGAGACCAAACGTAATTGGACAATTGAATTAAAAACTGTTTCATGGCCAGGTGTGGGCTACTCCTTTGTTATTTCTTCATCAATTTGGCAGGTAAAAGGTCTGGAGTTGATTCTAAGTGTGGTATTTGCATTTATAATCTATTGCTGTGAACCTACATCATGTGTCCAAAGGAGTTGCCCATGCAAGTGAAACAGGCTATTGTAAGGCTTCAAAAACAAAACAAATCCATCAGAGAGATAGCAGCAACATTAGGAATGACTAAATCAACAGTTTGGTACATTCTGAGGAAAGAAGAATGCACTGGTGAGCTCAGCAACATAAAAAGGCATGGATGTCCATGGAAGACAACAGTGGTAGATGATCGCAGGATCTTCTCTATGGTAAAGAAAAACCCATTCACAACATCCAGGCAAGTGAAGGACACTCTCCAGGAGGTGGGCGTATCATTGTCAAAGTCTACAATCAAGTAAAGACTTTGCGAGACTTCACGAGAGCAAATACAGAGGGTTCACCACAAGGTGCAAACCATTCATAAGCCTGAAGAATAGATAAGCCAGATTAAACTTTGCCAAAAAAATCTAAAAAAGCCAGACCAGTTCTGGAAAAGCATTCTTTGGATGGATGAAACAAAGATTAATCTGTACCAGAATGATGGGAAGAAAAAAGTGTGGAGAAGGTTTGGAACAGCTCATGATCCAAAGCACACGTCATCTGTAAAACATGGTGGAGGCAGTGTGATGGCATGGGCATGCATGGCTTCCAGTAGCACTGGGTCATTGATGTTTATTGATGATGCAACATAAGCAGCCGGATGAATTCTGCAGTGTTTAGAGAAATACTGTCAGCACAGCTTCAGCCAAACGCAGCAAAGTTGATTGGACGGCGCTTCACAGTACAGATGGTGTCAGGGCTCCCAGGTGTGACCAGAGGTGTGTGGCTGACGCAGGGAAACGCAGACCTCAGATATGTTATAAACAATATAATTTATTAACACTAACAATACAAACATAAACGCAGTGCAATACTAAAACATAATACAGTGCAACCAAACCAAACCAACCACCCACAGATAACAGTACATACAAGCAAGCGTCGTCAGGCAGGCCGGGTCAATATCAATAGGGCAGGTAGGTACAGGGGGAGCAAGCGGAGATTGGTCGGGGTCACAGGCCAGGTTCAGCAGGTAGCAAGCAGCGTAGTACAGAGGGTCAGGCAGAGGGATGGTCAGGGTCACAAGCCAGGGATCAGAACAGGTAGCAAGCAGCGTGGTACAGAGGGTCAGGCAGAGGGATGGTCAGGAGCGAACTGGGATCAGAGCAGGAGAAGTCAGCAGCGGTTCAGAAACAGGATGCAGGACAGAAACAGGATACAGGGCCCAGGACAAACACAACACCAAGGCAGAGTCTGTGGGTCTGGCCATCCCTTAAATACCCCAGCATAATCAGTTCCAGGTGTTAGCTGGCTGCAAAGTTGAGTCTCTGATTGCTGGGAGCATCCGCTGGCCAGCCCTGGTACTGCAGATCAAAAGGCAGGTGAGTCCCATCATTGCTGGCCAGTCCATTCCTGACAGTACCCCCCCCTCAAGGAGCGGCCTCAGGATGCTCCAAACAGTCCTAGCTGGGAAAAATGTTCCACCGCCCGGGTCTGGTAACTGGCGGGATATCAAAGACTGGCACACCGGGCAGGACTCCGGGCAGCGGTACACCGGGCAGAGGCACATCGGGCTGGACTCCGGGCAGAGGCACACCGGGCAGAGGCACATCGGGCTGGACTCCGGGCAGAGGCACACCGGGCTGGACTCCGGGCAGAGGCACACCGGGCTGGACTCCGGGCAGAGGCACACCGGGCAGAGGCACATCGGGCTGGACTCCGGGCAGAGGCACATCGGGCTGGACTCCGGGCAGAGGCACATCGGGCTGGACTCCGGGCAGAGGCACATCGGGCTGGACTCCGGGCAGAGGCACATCGGGCTGGACTCCGGGCAGAGGCACATCGGGCTGGACTCCGGGCAGAGGCACATCGGGCAGGACTCCGGGCAGAGGCACATCGGGCAGGACTCCGGGCAGAGGCACATCGGGCTACCAGGAGAAGCGGCAGGCAGCGGGCCACCGGGCGGGGCGGCAGGCACCGGGCCCCCGGGCGGGGCGGCAGGCACCGGGCCCCCGGGCGGGGCGACAGGCACCGGGCCCTCGGGCGGGGCGACAGGCACCAGGCCCCCGGGCGGGGCGACAGGCACCGGGCCCCCGGGCGGGGCGACAGGCCTCGGGCCCCCGGGCGGGGCGACAGGCCTCGGGCCCCCGGGCAGGGTGACAGGCCTCGGGCCCCCGGGCGGGGCGACAGGCCTCGGGCCCTCAGGCGGAGCGGCGGGTGCTGGACCCCCAGATGGAGCGACAGGTCTCGGGCCCTCAGGCGGAGCGGCGGGCGCCGGACCCCCAGATGGAACGACAGGCCTCGGGCCCCCAGGCGGGGCGACAGGCCTCGGGCCCCCAGGCGGGGCGACAGGCCTCGGGCCCCCAGGCGGAACTACAGGTCTCGGACCCTCAGGCGGAGCGACAGGTCTCAAGCCCTCAGGCGGAGCGGCGGGCGCCGGACCCCCAGGCGGGGCGACAGGCCTCGGGCCCCCAGGCGGGGCGACAGGCATCGGGCCCCCAGGCGGAGCGGCGGGCGCCAGACCCCCAGGCGGAGCGGCGGGCGCCGGACCCCCAGGCGGAGCGGCGGGCCCCGGACCCCCAGGCGGAGCGGCGGGCGCCGGACCCCCAGGCGGAGCGGCGGGCGCCGGACCCCCAGGCGGGGCTACAGGTCTCGGGCCCTCAGGCGAAGCGGCGGGCACCGAGTCACCAAGCACGACAGTGGGCACCGAGTCGTCTGGAAAGACTGCGGGCACCGAGTCAACTGGCGGAACAGCGGGCATCGAGTCAACTGGCGGAACTGCGGGCACCGAGTCGTCTGGCAAGACTGCGGGCACCGAGTCGTCTGGCAAGACTGCGGGCACCGAGTCATCTGGCAAGACTGCGGGCACCGAGTCGTCTGGCGGAACAGCGGGCACCGAGTCGTCTGGCAAGACTGCGGGCACCGAGTCGTCTGGCAAGACTGCGGGCACCGAGTCGTCTGGCAAGACTGCGGGCACCGAGTCAACTGGCGGAACAGCGGGCATCGAGTCAACTGGCGGAACAGCGGGCATCGAGTCAACTGGCAAGACTGCGGGCACCGAGTCGTCTGGCAAGACTGCTGGCACCGAGTCGTCTGGCAAGACTGCGGGCACCGAGTCGTCTGGCAAGACTGCGGGCACCGAGTCGACTGGCGGAACAGCGGGCACCAATTCGTCTGGCAAGACAGTGGGCTCCGAGTCAACAGGCACGACAGTGGGCACCGGGTCATCAGGTATCGGATTGTCTGGCTCGACAGCGGGCATCGGGTCACCAGGTATGACAGCGGGCACTGGGTCACCAGGCATCAGGTCATTTGGCTTGCCAGCGGGCACCACGTCATCTGGCAAGGCAGTGGGCACCGGGTCACCAGGTATGACAGCGGGCTCTGAGTCAATTGGCACGACAGCGGGCACTGGATCAGGTACCGGATCATCTGGATCAACAGCGCGCATCGAGTCAACTGGCCTAATAGGATCGTCGGGCTGGATCAGTTCATCATGCTGAGTAGCGGCATCAGGCTGAGTAGAGGCTTCAGGCTGAGTAGAGGCTTCAGGCTGAGTAGAGGCTTCAGGCTGAGTAGAGGCATCCGGCTCAAGAGAGGCATCCGGCTCAAGAGAGGCATCCGGCTCAAGAGAGGCATCCGGCTCAAGAGAGGCTTCAGGCTGAGTAGAGGCTTCAGGCTGAGTCACGGAAGGCAGGTTCACCGGTTTGGATACTGGCAGGATGGTATTGGTTGGAAAGAATTTTCGCTTTTTTCTGGTTTTAACTACTGGAGCACTGCAAGTAAACACAGGTCTGCAAACGAATGGAGCAGCTGGAGACAGAGAAAAACTGGAGGATGGAACAGGAAAGGGAGCAGTTGCTACAGAGGGCTTTTTTACAGGGTTAAAGGCAGGATAGGTGCAGCGAGTGGGAACAGGGTACTGACATGCGGTAGATAGCCAAGTATACTGGGCTGTAACTGGAGGAGCTGGTGGGAATACAGGAGTAGAGTTAGAAGCAGGACTGGGTTTTTGTAAGCTGACTGAGGCTGGGTGCAACAAGTCTGTCCATGTCTGCAATATGGGTTGAACAAAGCTGAGCTTACACAAAGCCTGTCTGACCAAAGACTGCACTGTGTTTATACAATCTCTTAGTATCTGTGGTGAACATGTGGAATAACGTTCCAGAAAGTAACCCACATCATCCTCTAATAACCACACCAGGGACTCTACCTGGTCTGCACTAAATGGTGGCAAAAATTCATCCCTGCATTCGGGGAAACCAGATGAAACCAACTCAACACAAACCTTAATCAATGGCTGCACCATAGAGAAATCTGTGCCCTGATCTACTAGAACATGAGCGAGCCGTATACATTCTAGCAGTTCATCCCGGGGATACTCCTTCAGAGCCTGATAAGCATATTTTCTGTCATCAAGCACTAGCAGAGATAAATACTCAACCTCATCCAGATCCATCCTTCCCAGCAACAAGCCAAGATGGCTTCCCTGTGCAGCCACTTCTGGTCAGGATTGGCCTTGGTGTAATGTCAGGGCTCCCAGGTGTGACCAGAGGTGTGTGGCTGATGCAGGGAAACGCAGACCTCAGATATGTTATAAACAATATAATTTATTAACACTAACAATACAAACATAAACGCAGTGCAATACTAAAACATAATACAGTGCAACCAAACCAAACCAACCACCCACAGATAACAGTACATACAAGCAAGCGTCGTCAGGCAGGCCGGGTCAATATCAATAGGGCAGGTAGGTACAGGGGGAGCAAGCGGAGATTGGTCGGGGTCACAGGCCAGGTTCAGCAGGTAGCAAGCAGCGTAGTACAGAGGGTCAGGCAGAGGGATGGTCAGGGTCACAAGCCAGGGATCAGAACAGGTAGCAAGCAGCGTGGTACAGAGGGTCAGGCAGAGGGATGGTCAGGAGTGAGCCGGGATCAGAGCAGGAGAAGTCAGCAGCGGTTCAGAAACAGGATGCAGGACAGAAACAGGATACAGGGCCCAGGACAAACACAACACCAAGGCAGAGTCTGTGGGTCTGGCCATCCCTTAAATACCCCAGCATAATCAGTTCCAGGTGTTAGCTGGCTGCAAAGTTGAGTCTCTGATTGCTGGGAGCATCCGCTGGCCAGCCCTGGTACTGCAGATCAAAAGGCAGGTGAGTCCCAACATTGCTGGCCAGTCCATTCCTGACAGATGGACAATGATCCAAAACACACTGCAAAAGCAACCCAGGAGCTTTTGAAAGAAAATAAGTGAAATATTCTGCAATGGCCGAGTCAATCACCTGATCTCAACCTAATTGAGCATGCATTTCACTTGCTGAAGGCAAAACTAAAGGCAGAAAGACCCACAAACAAAGAACAACTGAAGACAGCTGTAGTTAGAGCCTGGCAAAGCATCAGAAAGGAGGAAGCCCAGTCTGTGGTATTGTCCACGGGTTCCAGACTTCAGGCAGTCATTGCCAGTAAAGGATTCTCAACAAAATATTACAAATGAACATTTTATTTATGATTATATTCAACTGTCCAATTACTTTTGGTCCCTTGAAAAAAGGGGGAAGGCTACTCTTAAGAGCTGTAATTTCTAAACCCTTCCTCCAATTTGGATGTACATATCCTCATATTAAACCTAAGAGTGTGCACTTTCAGCCCATATCTATTATATAACTATAGCTTGAATATGTTTTGGTAAATACCTGAAAAAAACTAAAATTGTGCCTGTGTCCAAATATATATAGACCTAACTATGCTAGGAATTTGAATACATACATATTATGCAATGTTCAAAAGTTTTCACTGCAAGCATAGACCACCTATTCTGTATTCTGTCCCACCTGTAATGTTCTGTCAGTGACATACTCAGATCGCTCACCTCTGTACACTACTCAGTACATTACATACTGTACGTCTCCCTGCTCTATTCCGAATGCTGTGCTGTACATCGCACACTCCATACAACTAATTATTGCAGAATTGCAATATAGTACCTGACATTTATACCATCATGTTCAATGAATGGGAGGTTTTCCCTAGGTTTACTGAAATGAATAAGCAGGGCATGCATAATATCTTAACCAAGATTTTAGACAAATTCTCACTGGTTCATTCTGTCCTTGCTTCATGTTTCCCTGTGTGTAACTGAACATGCAGCCAAACCCTCCAATTCTGAAATAAGCCAGACCGAATGTAATCTTGAAGCTTTAATAATAAAACAGGGTAGGTGAAACTATTCTGGAAACCAGATGATCAATAGATACAATCAATGTATGAAACATACAAAACACAATGAAATAACTAGGCTGCAGATGGCATTAGGCCCATGCTCACCAGCAATGCTGCCTGTAGAGGATGGAAGTTCAGTCCACAACATGTGTTTCAGTGACAATGGCTGATTTCCTCTACTTTAGTTCTTAAAATGGAGTCTGAACTCCCAAGATGCACCTGTTTCCTTTTCTTAGAATGAAAGAGGATGAGAGCTTTTATTAACTAAACAGTTTCTGGTTTGTGTAAAATAGTGAATTTATTCTGGGTTCCATCTTGTGGCCAAATTTAATATTGCAGGAGGGACACAATACATTTCCCGGCTGAAGGCAAAACAGTTCATGTATCCTAGAGAACTTTATGCAGTTTCAAGGGTCACTTCTGCCAGCTAAAGAAATATATATCATACCAGTATAACATTTTAGCAAAAAACAAAATGGATCTAAGGGAAAATTTTAAAACCCACTGTCAGGGCAGGGCTGTGGAACGGACAGGTAGGCCTAGTGGCAGGGTAACGCACTGGCTGACGACAACCACCACCAACAGACCGAAGTCCCTCAGGGCGCGGAGTCTAAGTCCCAGGCTGCCCTTCACCAGGGCCCCTGATGGTGGGGATGGACTTGACGCAGCCAGGAACCAGGTCGCGGCCCCCAAGACACCCCGGCTGCGGTAATGGCCGCCGCCAATGGCGTGTAGCTGGTGAGAATGACAATAGTGTAGTCAGGCAAGCTGGGTCAACAACAACGGGACAAAACAGTACAGAACAGTAGACAGAGAATCACAGGTCACGGGCCGGTTCAGCAACGGAAGGTCAGATCGAAGGAAAACACAGAGAATGGTCTAGTCACAAGCCGAGTCAAATACCAGAAGAATCACGAGCATATACACAGAGCTGTAGCAAGACAAAGACACAAGACACAAGTGCAAAGAGCATGTGCGGATCACAGGCTTATATGTACTCAGCCACACCCCTCTGGGGGATGGACCTCAGAGACCTGAAGGCATAAAAGCCTCCCACCATGCTCAGCATAAATCCAAGATGGATGCCAGCACATGGAGTAACATAACCTCTGGGAAAAGGTAGGACCTTGACACCCACTCCACGATAAATTGATGGGACCTGAATGGGGAGACTTGGGTGAGCATAACTGGCTTCACTAGGTAAAGAAAACTTTACTCTGTACAGGATAGGTTAGATGGAGGTGGGAGGGTGGTATAGGCAAAAATAATTTTTGGTAAGAGTTTAGCTTTAAAACATTGGGAAAATGAATATTAAGAGTCTAGTTGAGTTCTATCTCAAATAGTGTAGTTGCCCATAGCAACCAATCAGCTTCTATCGTTAATTTTTAAAAAAAATTAAATTTTAAAAGCTGATTGAGTGGGCTTCAGTTGAGACAAAGGTTGTCTCAGACACTTTTTATGAGTTCCATTGTTCTCAAATGATTTACACTTATGGTAATTTTGGTAATAAACATAAGAAAACATAACACCCCCCCCCCCAAAAGGTGGCTTTGAAAGGATTGGCTTTTTAAAGGGGTGCAAAATTTAAAAAAATAGAGAAGCATGTTTCACATCATGCCAGTCATTAGAAACAAAAGGGGTGCAGAAAAAAAACAGGAAATAAAATCATAATGGTCTCTCAATATTTGGCTTGGCACTCCCATTTTTTCTGTACCTTCTTGGATTTCACCCAAGGCACTCCTTAGAGGTCTATTCATGGCTATGGGCTGCTAACCAGAGTCTTTAAGGCAGAGCTCCACCCAAAAGGGGAAGTTCCGCTTTAAGTCTTTATCCCCATTAAGGATTGGCACTTTTGGGGAGCGAATACCCGAAATTGACAGGTACTCACTCCCACTTTCCCTGCAATCGCCTAAGGTGATTGGAACCGAAAGTTGTCCTCCCCCCTCCCTTCCTGTAGTCTTTTGGGACACGTGACAGGTCCCAGAAGATTACGATGCCATTCACAAAGCGCAGCGCTACTCGTGCATGCGCAGTGGTCAGCCGGCTGTGTGCCCACAATGAAGATGCCAGGGAGAGAAGATGGCCGAAGAAACAAGCGGTGGTGAGGACACCGCTGGACCGAGGGACAGGTAAGTGACTGTATTTTAAAAAACAGCAGCTATAGTTTTTGTAGCTGCTTTTTTATTTTTTTCAGCTTGAACTCTGCTTTAAGTACACTTCAATACAGTAAATCGTCCAACTGTGTGATCAAGCTATATATGAATCAAGCACCTCCATTTCTCGTAAAATGACAACTCACCCTCTGCTATAACATTGCAGCTTGTGCAGTGCTGAACCCCCTTTACACAGTATTCACAGCACCACCAGCACATCAGGAACAGTGTTGCCAGTAATCTTCTTATTTTATTAGTCACTCACATTAAAATCTTCCACTAATGTGGGTGACTAATAAATAGAGACAATTCTTGGCTACACTTTGTATGTATTACTGGTGGCTCTGAATATCTAGACCATGCCAGCAGACACTGATGCATTCCCTCCTGCTCTCA
The DNA here is from genome assembly GCF_062004578.1 of Staurois parvus. Taxonomy (NCBI): domain Eukaryota; kingdom Metazoa; phylum Chordata; class Amphibia; order Anura; family Ranidae; genus Staurois; species Staurois parvus. Next base: position 34,368,462 of record NW_028318083.1, on the reverse strand, counting down.
TGGCACTAGAACAAAACTGAGCTCATGATCACTGTTGTTCACAAAGCATTAGAGAAATACAGTTGTAGAAGGAGGATAAGAAACCAAGAAATGAAGAAATATGTTTTGATAATTTGCCGTAATACTAGAAAAGCGTATGTAGTCATTAATATGCAAGCCAGCAAAGTTTTGACCCTGGCACAGCTTCTGAAAAGTTTGAAATACTGTTAAATTGATCCAACTCCACTAACTAGATTTGTATTACTGTAGCCAACAGAACACTGAAGTTTAAATAAAATTTTCATGTATTCGTTTTAACATTGGAAAGTGTCCAGTAGCTGCATTTACAGTATGTGTTTATAATCCTGATACTTAGGTAGACCTCCATAAACATTAATGTAAGATGTTTGTTTAACCACTTGCCCTCCTGAGGATTTACCCCCCTTCCTGACCTGGCCATTTTGTGCGTTACTCTAACTGACAATTGCACGGTCTGCACCCAAATTAAATTTACATCCTTTTTTGCCACAAATTGAGCTTTCTTTCAGTGGTATTTGATTGCCTGTGGGTTTTTATTTTTTGCGCTATAAAAAAAAAAACTGACAATTTTGAAAAAGCAATATTTTTGACTTTTTGCTATTAAACACGTCCAGTAAAAAAAAAGGAAAAAAATCAAAGTTTGTCTTTGCTAAAAAAAAATCCCAATGCGTGTAAATTAATTGGTTTAAGTGAAAGTTATAGCGTTTACAAATGGTGGCATATATACTGGGATTTCTTTTTTTATTTTTACTAGTAATGGCAGTGATCAGCGACTTATAGCGGGACTGCAGTGGGCATTCTGACACTGGGGGGAACTGACTTGGTGTCACTGACATCCCCAGTGACACCAATACAATGATCAGTGCTAAAAAAAGCACTGACACTGTACTAATGGCACTGGGCAGGAAGGGGTTAACATGAGGAGCGATCAAAGGGTTAACTGTGTGCTGTGTGCTGTTTTACTAAGTGCTATGTCCGTGTGCTTTACTGTAAGCACACTGCTTTGGATGGCTTTGCTGTGCACAGCCATCCAAAGCAGTGTGCACGAGCTGACAGGGAGGAGAACTGTTTTGTATACAAACAGTTCTTCTCCCCGTCGGAGATGCTTGGCAATCACCGGGCGCCGGTGAGTAATCACTGGCCGGGACCCAGTGAATAACAGCCGCGGCCGTGAAAGGTGGCGCGTGCCCTCTACCCAGAAATGCAAAATTAAGCAGTATTTCTGTTATAGGGCAGTCTGGAAGCGGTAAATAACAATTTTTGCAATCACTGTGGGGACTAATGAGGCATCAAGGGACTGATTTACTAAAACTGAAGAGTGCAATATCTGGTACAGTTCTGCATAGAAACCAATCAGATTCCAGGTTTTTGTCAAAACTTAATTGAACAAGCTGAGGCTAGAAGCTGATTGGTTACCATGCACAGCTCCACCAGATTTTGCATTCTCCAGTTTTAATAAATCAACCCCCAAGTGTCTGACATATTTTTATTCCATACACTAGTAGAACTATCACATCACAGGGAGTATAGCAAATATGACCTTCAAGGCCATATGGTGCCCAGTATGCCAGGCCCATTTTGTTTGTTCAGTGGATTCTCTCACTTGGTGCATGTATAACAACAGTCAATTGGTGTGATGATGATTCTATTCTTTTTTGTTTTCTTTATATTTTTTTTCTTGCTCATATCATGCCAGAAAATTAAAAGAAAAGTTGAAATACATATACCTGTATATGAGCTGTTTTGTGTGCCAGAGAATTGCCTGGGCATTACTTTAGACTACTGCCATTAAGCAACATGGCCCTATCCTGGACTCGCCTCCAGACTACACCTGGTCCAGGGGCGGACTGACCATTCGATCACTCGGGCACTGCCCGAGGGCCCGGGGTCAGTAGGGGGCCCCATGAGATGCCCCTGGTACCTTTAATTGGCTTTTTCATAGGCTTTTTTGGGTGTGGGCGAGGACACAGGGGCCCCATGAGCCCCTATTGCCCAGGGGGGGCCCCATGAGTTGTCAGTTCACCCCTGACCTGGACAATAAAATAGTGGCTGAAATTAGATAAGGCCTTCCCTCTGCTCTCACCTCCAAACAGCATGCTCACAGAAAATACAGTCCCGACTGGCTCAGCATGCTGCTTCACCCCCTTAACAGAAGTCTAATATCATCACAGATTTGGGTATTTATGCCAATTTTACATAAAAGTAAATGTAATAATTTTCTAATGAATACATACGGTAACTGTATTAAAAGGTGTTTTAGATCTGCCTGGATGTTAAACCTCCCTCCTCCTATTCTAAATTATATTAGCCCAGCCCACCAGATATGTGTAATAATATACCCACAGTAGGAGGGTCAATAAGCTTGCAGACCACCAGTTAATCGTATGCCATCCAAAAAGCGCATCAGATAGGACCTTCAAATGTAGGAGAAATAATGGAGTTTTTAGATACTGGGATCTTCAATACTATTGGGGCTCCAAAAGATGGAACAGAAATTGGGTCGGGGTTTACGTGCAGGGTAAGTTGATAACCCCAGTCTTTAAAAATATATATGTGTGTGTGTGTATATATATATATATATATATATAAGCGCTGAGCAAACTGTTGGCGCTATATAAATCCTATATAATAATAATAATTTTATATATATATATATATATATATGTATATATAATATATATATATATATATATATATATATATATATATATATATATATATACATATATATATATATATAATATATATACACACACATCTTTGCAAACATTTGCAGGTGTGAAGAAATGCTGTAAAGTAAGAATGCTTTAAAAAATATATAAAGTAATTGTTTATTTTAATCAATTTACAAAATGCACAATGAGCAAACAAAAGAAACACCTTAACTGAAATCAATTTTCACTGTGACTGCCCTTTGGCTTCAAACCAGCATCAATTGTAATACTGGCACGCTTTGTACACTTGCACAAAGTCAAGGATTTTGTAGGATTAGAGTCAGGTGTATGATTAACCATTTATACCAAGCAGGTGCTAATGATCATCAAGTTCATATGCTTATAAAGCCAGGCGTCCCAATACTTTTGGCAATATAGTGTGTGCATGCAGCAGGTAAAATAAGTATTGAATACGTCACCATTTAGCTCAGTAATATAATAATAATATAATAATATATTTCCAAAGATGCTATTGACATGAAATTTCTACCTCTAAAATGACAAATACAAATACTCCTGCGCTTAGGGGTGGACTCAACAGAGACTACAACTTCATCTCGATTGTCCTGGTTAGTGCACGCCTTGCTGACCTTAAAGGACTGGGGAAGTCCAAAAACACTGAATGCAAAGAAAACAGAGGGTGCAGTGGCCTAGTGCATTACCATAAAACACATTTGTTAATAAAAAGGTGCTAAGTAATATACTCACAAATGACGAATACGTCAAAGGCACATAATAAAAGAACAGCACTGTCCAGTCCACATTACATGACTGTCCACAATAGCAACTCTGGACCTCCAACAGGCTAATGCATTTCGAGGACTTGCCTCTTCCTCAGAGCCAGCACAAGCAAAACCTGTACCCTCTCTTAAATGGTCTGGTATCCAGTCCAGATCAGGGGCGGACTGACCATTTGGAAACTCGGGCACTGCCCGAGGGCCCGGGGTAAGTAGGGGGCCCCATGACATGCCCCTGGTACCTTTTTCATAGGCTTTTTTGAGTTTGGGCAAGGACACAGGGGCCCCATGATCCCCTATTGCCCGGGGGTCCCATGAGTTGTCAGTCTGCCCCTGGTCCAGATACTGCATGTAGGCAGTCACTAGCTCGCCCGAGGGCAGGGACAAATCTCATATGTACAATCTAATATAATGTAATACAATATGATATAAGTTTTATATATATATGTTTTTATGGATTTTGTATTATTCCTAGCAATGCTTATAGATTGGTTGTGTCTAGTTCATTCTATTTTATCTGGAAGGGCGGCACATATGAGATTTGTCCCTGCCCTCAGGTGAGCTAGTATCTGGACTGGATAGCAGACCATTTAAGACAGGGTACAGGCGTTGCTTGTGCTGACTCTGAGGAAGAGGCAGGTCTTTGCAATGCGTTAGCCTATTGGAGGTCCAGGGTTTCTGTTGTGCTCAGGTGTGATTTTGGCCCATTCTTCCACACAAGTAGTCTTCAAATCTTGAAGGTTCCATGAGCCTCTTCTATGAACTCTCATCTTTAGTTCTTTCCATAGATTTTCTATTGGATTCGAGTCAGGTGATTGGCTGGGCCATTCTAACAGCTTTATTTTCTTTCTTTGAAGCCAATTGAGAGTTTCCTTGGCTTTGTTTGAGATCATTGTCTTGTCCACCCTCGTTTAATCTTCATCATCCTGGTAGATGGCAGCAGATTTTTATTGAGAATGTCTTGGTACATTTTTCCATTCATCCTTCCTTCAAAGATATGAAGTTTGCCAATACCGTATGCTGAAAAACAGCCCCAAACCATGATGTTCCCATCTCTATGCTTCACAGTGTGTATAATGTTTGGGGTGATCTGCAGTGCTATTTGACCTCCAAACATGGTGTGTATCATAGCATCCAAAGAGTTCAACTTTGGTCTCATTTAAATAGACTATATTCTCCAAGTATTTCACAGGCTTGTCTAAATGTTGTGCAGCAAACTTTAAACAAGCTTCAACATGCTTTTTCTTCAGCAATGGAGGCTTGCATGGTGAGCATTCATACATGTTGTGAGTGCGTTACTTATTTTTTTCTTTGAAACATTAGTACCTGCTAATTCCAGGTCTTTCTGAAGATCTCCACAAGTGGTCCTTTGCTATTGGACAACTCTTTTGGTAATTCTTTTCACTCCTCAGAAATCTGGCGAGGAGCACCTGGTCGTGGTCGGTTTATGGTGAAATGATGTTCCAGATTATGGCCCGAACAGTGCTCACTGGAACATGCAGAAATTTAGAAAACCTTCTGTAACCAATGCCATTAGTATGTTTTGCAACAATAAGGTTGTGAAGGTCTTGGGAGGGCTCTTTTACCTATCATAAGATGTTTTTTGTGTAATGAGACACCTTTTTATAGGCCATCAGTTGAGACTGAACCAGCTGATATCAATTTGCACTGACAAGGGGAAGAATTGCTGGTGTCTTGGCTCTCCATGCCTTTTTGCACCTCCCTTTCTTCATGTGTTCAATACTTTTTCCCCATGTCATTCCATTTCATTACACATAATTTAACTTCTGAACTTATTTCTTTTGGTTTATTTATATGAATGGATTGCATGGGTTGTTACCGACATGTGGTGAACATTTCATGTCAATAGCACCTTTAGAAATATATCTACTGAAAAACATGGTGATGTGTTGAATAGCGTACCCCCATAGGTCCCACTGGTAACAGATAGGATTCCTTTCCCTAATTCTAGTGCACGCACAGCCAGGCACACAGCATTTTCTCTTTCTTCTCTGGCTCAAGAACAGTCTAAGGGTGCCTTTTTATATTTGTATTGAAGAATTGAACTTGGATGGGGTGATGGAAAGCATGGGAACCAAGAACCTGAATTAACTAAGGACACTTCTCTTCACCATGACCTGACAGAGAGTTCCCATAAGATTCACTACTAACTGAGAAATGCCCAGGACTTCCTTTTGTAGAACTGAGAACTGCACGCAGACACTAGTGCAAGAAATTTGGTCAGTACTCACAATGGCACAGGATCATCAGTTGCCTCCTCTTCATGTCCACTGGGCACTCTTCAGTGAGGGAGACAGAGACGCACAATACCACAGAACAGCTGGACACTCTTTCCCCCAACTTCCACCACATACTCCTGGGTGAGCTCTCCAGACGATAAGAAAATCTAGACTAGACTTTGAAAATAGCCCCCCCCCAGCTTAGACTACAGCTGGGACTTTGATGACCATCAAGCAGCATCTCCAGAAGGTTGCCCTAAGGGGCAGGGCCCCTTAGACAGGAGATTCCTCTTACAGGACTTGACCCAGGACTTACTACACTGCTGCCTCATGCCCCAGACTATTTATAGTCTCTCCAGCCACCTGCTGGACACACCTCCCCAGGGATTGGCTTGAACCCATATTCAAACTGCCTCTCTGTCCTTCCTCCCACTGTGATTCTCGAACCATCTAGAATGCAGGGGAGAATAATCAGACCAGCAGCCTGTGAAACATTGAACAGACTAAAGCAATCAACCGCTGGCTGCAGAGGAGCTAAACTTGTCCTAACAACCTACACTAACTAGGGGGGTGCTACATTAAGAATGCCCCCACCATTCACTACTCCATAACAAATTTAAATTAAAAAAATAAATAACCAGGTTTCCTTTTAATGTATTTTTATGCTTAGGCTTCCAGCCCAAAAGGAAAACTGTTATATAGGTTCATTACGATATATCCAACAGTTTTGGAGATACCCTTGCTCTAGTTTCCATATTGTCCCCGAAAATGACTTAATTTAGGAAATGTTGTGGCAAGCCAGGAGATGGATGTGATGTATTAGTTCACAGTTACGGTAACCCCTAGTTGTGAATCATAGATTGTCATCATAGGTCTTAAATATCTATTTGTTCAACTTTACTCATAAATATACAGTTACAATGGTACTTGGATCATTTTCCTGGATCAGAATATTGCCGCATTTTCCCTCACATCTATGAATACCATTAGTGGTAAGGATCCAATCCAATCATTTTTAAATTCCATTATTGATTTTGCCATTACCATCTAATAGGTTAGGGCAGACTATTTGTACTTTACGTTAATATACAACAATGGCAAATGCAGGGAATCCAGATGCTTATATATCCAGATCTTTAAAAACAGGTCTAGAACTTGTTTCCTAAAAGATAACATTCATATATTGTACTTTACCTTTATTATTATTATTATTATTATACAGGACTTATATAACGCCGACTGTTTGCTCAGCGCTTTACATTTTGGAGGGAGACAGTACAGTAACAATACAGTTCAATACAAGAGGGATTAGAGGACCCTTCTCCTTGGAGCTTACAATCTAGGAGGGAGGGGATAGTGGTACAAGAGGTAATTAGCTGTGGGGGATGGAGTGGTTGGAGGAGTAGGGGATTCCAGTAGTTAGCCGAGGTCAGGGTAGGCTTCCCTGAAGAGATGGGTTTTCAGAGTGCGCCTGAAGGTGAGCAGGGTAGGCGATAGCCTGATAGCTTGAGATAGGGAGTTCCAGAGGATGGGTGAAGCCCGTGAGAAATCCTGGAGATGAGCATGGGAGGAGGAGACAAGGGAGCTAGAGAGTAGGAGGTCTTGCGAGGAGCGGAGAATATGGTTTGGATGGTATTTAGAGATAAGGTCGGTGATGTAGGTAGGAGCAGTGTTATGAACAGCTTTGTACGTATCTACAGCATTGTATAATTGGTACCATTTTAAAATATCTTTTCTGGACACCTTGTTGCTGAGCTGATTTATCTAAATTTCTCATTGTGGTTCTTCAACAAGCAACCCTAAGAAACCTCAGAAAACAATATTATTAAATCAATTTAACATCCCGAAAATGAGAAAATTTCATGGTGCATTTAGTCATATTTAAAATTCTAGGACATTTCAAGGCACCAACAGTTTCAGGGACAAATTTTTGTATTACAGCTGTCCCTGGAGATCAGGGAAAGTCAGAAAATTTGCAAAGAATACATGAGAACATTTTGTTGCAAAGCAATTATGTGAAATGAAATACTAGCTACTTGAATTTTACTGGGACAATGCAAGTTAAGGGGACACATTTACAATGATACCAATAAACAAGAAAAAAAGGGGAATCAAGGGTGACCTACCAGTATAAGCATGTGAAAAATCAAAACGATACACATATAAAAGTATTAAATAGCATCGCAGTTTTATTCAAAGAGAATATAGAAACAAACTACATATGATAAAATTATAAAAAAATCATGATTTGCATAATACACTTGTTATTGGTGATAATAGCGTGTTTCGTGGCAACAACTGCTTTTTCAGATTATTGCACTCAAGTGTGACAATTATTCCTAACATCTCTATAAATAGAAAATATAAACACCTCAAAAAAATTAAAGGAACACTTTGAAAACACATCAGATCTCACTGGGAAAAAATATCTTGCTGGATATCTATACTGACAAGACTAGGTAATGTGTTAGAAACGTAAGGATGCCCCATCGTTTGATGGAAATGAAAATGATCAACCTACAGAGGACTGAATTCAAAGACACCCCAAAAACCAAAGTGAAAAAATGATGCAGCAGGCTAGTCCCTTTTGCTGAAATTTCATTGCAGCAACTCAAAATGGTACTCAGTAGTTTGTATGGCCCCCACGTTCTTGTATGCATGCCTGAAAACATTGGGGCATGCTCCTAATGAGACGACGGATGGTATCCTGGGGCATTTCCTCCCAGATCTAGACTAGGGCATCACTGAGCTCCTGGACAGTCTAAGGTGCAGCCTGGCGGTGTCGGATGGACCGAAACATGATATCCCAGAGGTGTTCTATTGGATTTAGGTCAGGCAAGCGTGGGGGCATTCAATGGTATTAATTCTTTAATCCTCCAGGAACTGCCTGCATATTCTCGCAACATGAGGCCGGGCATTGTCATGCACCAGAAGGAACTCAGGACCCACTGCACCAGTGTATGGTCTGACAGTGGATCCAAGAATTTTATTCCGATACCTAATGGCAGCCAGGATGCCATTGTCTATGTTGTAGAGGTCTGTGCGTCCCTCCGTGGATATGCCTTCCCAGGCCATCACTCACCCACCACCAAAACAATCATGCCGAACGATGTTACAGGCAACATAACGTTCTCCACGGCTTCTCCAGGCCCTTTCACGTCTGTCACATGTGCTCAGGGTGAACCTGTTCTCATCTGTGAAAATCACAGGGCACCAGTGATGGATCTGCCAATTCTGGTGTTCAACGGCAAATGCCAATTGAGCTCTATGGTGCCCAGCAGTGAGCATAAGGCCCACTGGAGTATGTCGGGCCCTCAGGCCACCATCATGAAGTCTGTTTCTGGTTGTTTGGTCAGAGATATTCACACCAGTGGCATGCTTGAGGTCATTTTGTAGGGCTCTGGCAGTGCTCATCCTGTTCCTCCTTGCACAAAGAAGCAGATACCAGTCCTGCTGATGGGTTAAGGACCTTCTACAGCCCTGACCAGTTCTCCTAGAGTAACTGCCTGTCTCCTGGAATCTCCTCCATGCTCTTGAGACTGTGCTGGGAGACAAAGCAAACCTTCTGGCAATGGCACATATTGACATGCCATCTTGGCATCTTGGAGGAGCTGGACTGCCTGTGCAACCTCTGTAGGGTCCAGGTATCGCCTCATGCTACCAGTAGTGACACTGACCCTAGCTAAATGCAAAACTAGTGAAAAACAGTCAGAAAAGATGAGTAGGGAAACAAATGTCAGTGGCCTCCACCTGAAAAACCTTTTCTCTTTTGGGGGTCGTCTCATTGTTGCCATCTAGTGCACATGTTGTTAATTTCATTAACACCAAAGCAGCTGAAACAGATTAACAACCCTCTCTGCTACCTAACTGACCAGATCAATATCCCAGGAGTTTAATTGACTTGATGCTATACTCTGATTAAAAAGTGTTTCTTTAATTTTTTTTGAGTAGTATATAAGAAACATGTATATGCATGGGTACATAACATAAATAATCAAAATATCAACTGGCCCATAGGAGGAGAAAGATGGACACACAACATCAAGAGAGAAAAAAAAAACAAAAAAAAAAGAAAACACACACACAACAAGCAATCTACAAAAACAGTATAAAGAATCTCCGGATGTGGTCATTTCCATATAGACCAGGGGGAGGCATACAAAGAAGAGACCTTGACAGGCATCAATAGGCACGATATCCTCAATTTTACAACGTCAATAAATGGATAATAAACACCTCTAAATATAGATCAATAGAGTGTGGTCATTAAATAGATATTGATATGTGGATTACATTTCCTAGTCCACAGCCTACTTACTCCAACTTAATGATGTAGTTCAAATTCTCAAATAGCAAGGACAGAATATTGCCGAGAGGTGTTACATTTCGGTCACAACCAGGGGCGGACTGACAACTCATGGGGCCCCCGGACAATAGGGGATCACGGGGCCCCTGTGTCCATGCCCAAACTCAACAAAGCCTATGAAGAAAGGTACTAGGGGCATCTCATGGGGCCCCCTACTGACCCCAGGCCCTCGGACAGTGCCCGAGTTTCCAAATGGTCAGTCCGCCCCTGGTCACAACATTTTGTTAAATAATAGGAGTGCTTTACCTCTTGACATGCGCCTGTGATGCCTTTTAAGTAGGCAAAACAGGCAGGAAATTTTGTCAACGCATCAACGACCATGTAGCAAATATAAAGTGAAGGAATTTGGAAAGCCCCATTGGGTGACATTTCGCCAAACGACATACATGTATATATATATACAGTTGTGTTCAAAATAATAGCAGTGTGTTGAAAAAAGTGAATAAAGCTCAAAATCCTTCTAATAGCTTTTATTTCCATACACACAAATGCATTGGGAACACTACACATTCTATTCCAAATCAAAACATGAAGAAAAATATCAAATTTGTGTTGTTCCTCTAAAGAAATTGAAGAAAAGTGAATATTAGACTGTTCAAAAAAATAGCAGTGTTTGTATTCTTCTTTACAAACTCAAACATTCACTATATAAACTGAAAAATGTTTGAAGATTTTGCTTTCCTTTGAATCACTTAATTAATATTTAGTTGTATAACCACTGTTTCTGAGAACTGCTGTACATCTGTGTTGCATGGAGTCAACCAACTTCTGGCACCTGTGAACAGGTATTCCAGCCCAGGATGATTGGACTACATTCCACAGTTCTTCTCTATTTCTTGGTTTTGCCTCAGAAACCCCACAAGTTTTCTATTGGATTAAGATCCGGGGATTGGGCTGGATACTCCATAATGTCAATCTTGTTGGTCTGGAACCAAGATGTTGCACGTTTACTGGTGTGTTTGGGGTCGTTGTCTTGTTCGAACACCCATTTCAAGGGCATTTCCTCTTCAGCATAAGGCAGCATGACCTCTTCAAGTATTCTGATGTATTCAAACTGATCCATGATCCCTGGTATGCGATAAATAGGCCCAACACCGTAGTATGAGAAACATCCCCATATCATGATGCTGGCGCAACCATGCTTCACTGTCTTCACAGTGTACTGTGGCTTGAATTCAGTGTTTGGGGGTCATCTGACAAACTGTCTCCGGCCACTAGACCCAAAAAGAACAATCTTACTTTCATCAGTCCACAAAATGTTGCGCCATTTCTCTTTAGGCCAGTCAATGTGCTCTTTGGCAAATTGTAACCTCTTCAGCACATGTCTTTTTTTCAACAGTGGGACTTTGCGGGGGCTTCTTGCAGATAGCTTGGCTTCACATAGGCGTCTTCTAATTGTAACAGTACTCAAAGGTAACTTTAGACCTTCTTTGATCTTCCTGGAGCTGATTGTTGGCTGAGTCCTTGCCATTTTGGCTATTTTTCTATCCATTCAAATGGTATTTTTTCGCTTTCTTCCACGTCTTTCAGATTTTTGGTTGCCATTTTAAAGCATTTGCGATCATTTTAGCTGAGCAGCCTATCATTTTCTGCACTTCTTTATATGTTTTTTCCTCTCCAATCAACTTTTTAATCAAGGTGCGCTGTTCTTCTGAACAATGTCTTGAACGACCCATTTTTCCTCAGAATTTCAGAGAGAAATGCACTGTAACTAGCATGTACAACATTTGCTGCCTTCCTTCCTTAAATAAGGGCAATAATTGCCACCTGTTTTTCAAAGAATGAATGACCTCACTAATAGAACTCCACACTGCTATTATTTTGAACATGCCCCTTTTCAATTAGTGATTCAATTACACAGAATCAGCAGCATGCATGTCATGACTGTTGGGTCTGTTGGATTTCTATTACTCTACTACACCTGCTAGTAAATTATTTGCCATGTAGAAATAGCATTTCTACCAAAAACAGTGATTGATCAGGCCTGACTGCTATTATTTTGAACACAACTGTATATATATATATATTCTATTTATAGAGATGTTATGAATATTTGTCACACTTGAGTGCAATTATCTGAAGAAGTGGTTGTTACCACGAAACACATTATTATTGCCAACAAGTGTATTGTGCAGATCATGATTTTTCAATCCTTTTATCATATGTAGTTTGTTTCTATATTCTGTTTGAATAAAACTGTTACGCTATTTTATACTATTATATGTGTATCCTTATGATTTTTCATATGCTTATACTGGTAGGCCACCCTTGATTCCCCTTTTTTGTTGTTTATTAGTATTATTATTGGTATTTTAGTTTGTAGGGTGGTGACCTCCCAATACAGGCATGTATATCTCACCTCACTTCAGCTGTATATATAGCCTCACTTTCTTATATATTTGAACACATTTACAATGACTCTATCAGCAGCCTGAAAAGCTTGCATAGGGAAGCATGGACCCAGCATGGATTCATCTTCTTTAAACACTTGCCTACTGGGCACTTTTACCCCTTCCTGCCCATGCCAATTTTCAGCTTTCAGGGCTGTAGCACTTTGAATGACAATTGTGCGGTCATGCAACACTCCACCAAAACAAAATGTTTATAATTTTTTTGAGCAAGATAGAGCTTTCTTTTGGTGGTATTTAATCACCACTGGGTTTTTTTTATTTTTTGCTAAACAAACTAAAAAATACAGAAAATAAAAAAAAAAGTTTTTTCTTAGTTTCTGTTATAATATTCTGTAAATAAGTAATTTTTCTCCTTCACTGATGTGCGCTAATGAAGCTGCAGTAATGGGCACTGATAGGGGGCACTGATAGGTGGCAATGATAGGCAACACTGGTGGGAATTGACATGCATAACTGATGGACACTGAAAGGCAGCACTGATAGGCGGCACTGAAAAGCAGCTCTGATGGGCACTGATATGTGGCATTGATGTGCACTGGTAGGTTCTGATATGTGGCATTGATGGGCACTGACAGGTGACATTGATGGGCATTGACAGGTGGCACTGATGGGGCTACACTGATCATCAGTGTAGATGTCACTTCTGAGGAATGCCGCTTACCGGCTCTCCTCTTCTCATGCGCTGTCAGAGCGAAGGAAGGACTGCCGATAACCGGCCTTTCCTGTTTACATGCGATCAGCTGTGATTGGATACAGCTGATCACATGACAGAGCTGATGTCATTGGCTCTTTGCAGTGGTCAGTGATCGTCTGTGTCCCAGGGACACAGCGGACCACCGATTGCCACGCGCCCCCAGGGGCGCACATGCGCAGTTAGAGTGGGAGGATGTAATATAATGTCCTCCCAGAACGAGAGAGCCTCCGCCCGCCCGTCATTTCCTTATATGGCAGGTGGGAGGCGGTTAAAGCCAAATTCTGACCCTGCTGCCTGCATGCCACATCAGTAACTGATATTTTTCTGACCAGATAATATTGATCCCATGGCCACTGTAGCCAATTTCCCTGTTCATAGCTGTCATAAAAGGAACCTGACATAATTTTTTGATGCTCTAGCCCAGTGTTTTTCAACCTTTGTTCAGTCTAGGCACTGTTTAAAATTCCACACATTTCCAAGGTACCTAAAATGTAAGAAACTAAATTAATAGTTTTACATACTGCAGTGGCTTCTACACAAGTAGGAAACCTAACATCAGCGGTGATTTATTACTACAATGTAATATACCTTTGTACACTTTCTCTTCTCTCTTCTCCCTCCATTTCTCTCCTTCATTCAGTTAGCATGACCCCAGTGCTGATGTAGAGGGGCTAACAAGCATGTCCTCAGATGCCCCTTCTCCTCCTTTTCAACCTAGGACATCGTCGGTTGTTAGGACATCAGCACCTAGCCCCCACTTTGTGTAACCATAAAAGGCAAGCTTTATCCCTCTGTAGGCTTGTTGACAATTTTTGAGCAATTTTTAGGCACTTTTGTGCTGCTGAACTCTGCCTACAACAATCCGTGGCCCTGGAGATCTTGTGAGAAGCCACCACATTTTAATTTTACTTCCCAGAGGAAGAGCTGGCATCAGGACAGAGCACCACTGACCTCTGCCCAGAACCAACAGCACTTCTGGAGCTCCAGGGAGCCAGGGCGGGCAGCCCTTCCCCCCAGCAGCAGGCTAATACAGTGGAACTCCTAACTACAGCTGAAGCGCTGGTAGCGGGACAGATTACTGCCAATCTCTGCCCATACAAAGTCCTAGCAGAAGTGCTGGCAACAGGACAGAGGGTCCAAGACCTCTGCCCAGCACCAACAGCACTTCTGGACCTCCAGGGAGCCATGGCGGGCAGTCTATCTCCCCAGCAGCAAGCCAATACAGTGGAATGCCTAACCCCAGCTGAATCGCTGGCAACAGGACAGAGGGTCCAAAACCTCTGCCCCACACCCACAGCAGTTCTGGAGGACCAGGGAATGGAGGAAGTCGTCCTCCTTCCCCAAAGGCAGATCTCCAGTCCAGGAGAGGAGGTGGCCGTGCTTCCTCCAGAGCAGCAGTTTCACAGTCCGAGAGAGGAGGTGATTTTCCTCCCTCCCCAGTGGCAGATCCACAGTCCGGGAGAGGAAGTGGTCATCCACCCTCCCCAGTGGCAGTTCCACAGTCCTGGAGAGGAGGTGGTCGTCCTCCCAACAGACAGCCAGTGCGGGGGAAACTGTTTTCCCTCCCCAGCAAGAATCTGTGCACCTGGGCGACAGATATGTCACCAGAGAAATGTTGTCCCAACAACCGGATGAGGTTACGTAAGATGGAGAAGCTGGCTCATCTCCCCAGCAGCAGTTCAAGGACCAAGGAGGGAGGAAGTCATCCTACCTCCCCAGCAGAAGATCCACAGTCCAGGAGAGGAGGTGGTCGTCTTCCCTTTCTAGCGGCAAATCTACAGTCCAGGAGAGGAGGTGGTTGTCCTCCCTCCCCAACAGTCAGCCATCGCAGAAGAAAACTGTTTTCCCTCCCCAGAAAGGATATGTGCACCTGGGCAACTGTGCCAGAGAAATGTCATCCCAGCAGCCGGATGCGGGAGATGGAGCAGCCAGCTCATCTCCCCAGCAGCAGTTCAAGGACAAGGGGGGGGGAAGTCAACCTCCCTCCCCAGCAGCAGATCCACAGTTTGGGAGAAGAGGTGGTCATCCTCCCTCCGCAGAAGCAAGCCCCAGGAGAGGAGAGGAAGTTGTCGTCTTCCCTCCCCAACAGTCAGCCAGAGCGGAGGCTGTGGAGTCCCCAGCTGAAGCGTTGGCAACAGGGCAGAGTGCTGCTGGCCGTTGTCTAGCACCTACCCTGTCTTCACGGTCCCATGGAGTTGGGGAAGTCAGCCCCTCTCCCCAGCAGCAGACTGAGTACTGGAATGGTAAAGACTCCATATCTGAAGCACCGGCAACCAGATAGAGGATCCATAACCTCTGCCCCTCAACTACCAATGACAACTCTTCCCTGCAGCCAAGAATGGAGATTGTGTGTACCGACTATTTGGGTTCACTATGCCCTACTAACGCAGATTTTGTCTGCTTCATCTGGTCAGAGCATGGAAAAGAGCTTGGTTCATCCTCTGATCACATGGATGGATAATAATGTGATGAACGCTGACAGCGAAGCTTGGAATAATTCTCTGCATAAAGACAATAAAGTTTCCCTTCTGCAGTGGACGGAACGGTGTAACATTAATCTTGTACAGGTTAATGGACAGAGCTAATTTGGTGGCCCTGCTGCCAACTGGGTTGGAGAAGCTCCTTCACTTGGGACAGAAATATTTATCAACAATCTCCGTCAAGAAATCTATGAAGATAAATTAATTCTACTTTTTCAAACTGTTGAAATATTGTATAAGTTTTGTCTTATGATGGACAGATTATACAAGTGAAAGCAAACACCTGATAGACAGCACGTGTAATGGACTTTGTGTATTCAGGTGTGGGCTTGTTGCCAGTCTGTCTGGGGTGGTTTCCCTTATTAATCCAAGCATTGTCTGGGTGCTTGGCTGTTGCTTAGCTTACTGTTAACTAGATCACTGTTAGCTGTTGGCAGTACTGTTTACCGTTTGCATTATTTATGATAATGTGATCAAGCTCTTACCTAATGTGTGGATGTGTGGGATGTTTATCCCAAAGTGTAATATTTGTTTTATTATTCATGTGGGGACTGCTCCTTTTCCTGAAATTTATAAAAATCAGTATTTCTGTTTAATAAATAGTTCCAGTGTGTATCAAGCCAATCTCGTCTAATCTTGGGTGCAATGCCCAGCTATAATACCTTGGTCCTGTGTCGCAGTGGCGAGGAAGTGGTTCTCTGGCGGAATTACCCAATCGGGGTGACAGGCACTCCATCACACCTCCCACCCTATCTACATCACAGTGTACCCCCCTTACCTTGTGCTGCTGCCAGGAAAAAGCTGGGGCAGAACTGGGAAGCAGAAAGTGCAGGTTCTGGAGGAAGACCAGAGGAGGCCTGGAGTCATGCTGAGACCAGGAGAGCAGTGGTGTTTTTAGTTTTTTTGCTGCCCTAGGCAACACAAGAAAATTGGACACGCCTCCCTCCCCAGCGGAGAGAGGCTGATACTGACCAACACCAGACCGCCTCCCCCTTCACCCCGTGGAGCGAGCCTGACAGTGACCAACAGCACCCCTGCCCCATCCCCCCTCACATCCAAGAGTCCAAGAGAGTCTTACACTAACATGCCCCCTGGCGACAGAGAGAAAGACTCTTATCTTCACAGCTCTGGATGATCCCAGGAACAACAGTCAGGCTCTTCATACACCATCAAGCAGCCCGCAACCTCTCTCAGATTCCACCTGGTCCCCATGCCGCATATGTCCCTTCTTCTGGAGGACAGTGCTGCCCCCTTAAAAAATGCCGACCTAGGCAAATGCCTTGTTTGCCTTGTGGAAAATACACCCCTGCAGGAGAGGCTGAAATGAGGGGGTGCTGCATCTACACAGAGAGGTATAGGATCTGTAGGAGGAGTTCTTCTCTCCTCTCTGCTGCCAACTACTGAGACAGCAGAGAAGAGACAAGCCTCTCCGCAGTTGAATGGAGAAGTGCAGAATCTGGCGGAGCAGTTCTATGCTCCTCTCTGCTGTGGCCTGCTGAGACAAGGTGCAAGCAGAGACAAGGAGAGTGTTGCAGCTGCAGGATAAGTGTGAGGGCCACATGAAATGGCCTGGCATGCCGGATTTGGCCCACTGGCCTTGTCTTTGACATGTGTGACTTAGGCTTTACACCTACTTTGAAGAGCAGGTGTACTCAATGGGGGGGATTTACTAAAACTGGAGCATTCAAAAATCTGGTGCAGCTCTGCATAGGTCAGGTTTCAGGTTTTATTGTCAAAGCTTAACTGAACAAGCTGATTGACTACCATGCACAGCTGCACCAGAATCTGAGTGCTCCAGTATTAGTAAATCTCCAACCATGTACATACTTTATTCTTTTATAAAGTGTAATCTCTTAGATTGTAAGCTTCAAGGAGCAGGGCCCTCCTAACCCTCTTGTATTGAACCGTATTGTTGCTGTATTGTCTCCCGTTATATTGTAAAGCACTGAGCAAACTGTTGTCACTATATAAATCCTGTATAATAATAATAATAATAATAATCATCTATAAAAACTTTGCTGGCTGCTCTACAACCATAGCTATTGCCCACAAAACAAAAAATGTAAGACTGGTACGGACATTTTTGTTCTTCTAAAATCTTTTGTTTTGTAGTATTTATTTAGTGCTATAACCACTACTTGAAGTATTTCTAGAATTTCTCTTACTAATAAATAGAAGGTACAATACAAACCCTCTAGTTTCTAAGTGACACAGTACACAATAGAGCTGCCGGTGGGCTGTATGGCTACGGCTTTGATTGCATTTGCACTCTGTTGGGGATGAATTTTATTCCTTGTGGTTTCATGTAAAAATGGCCATTGAATAAGAACTCGTGACCGAGCAGCTAAGCAGCTTTCTGAAAACTGTGTGTGGGTATATTTAAGTCTAACTTTGTAGTGTTTTTATATATCTAGCACTGGCAGAAGAACAGGTCACAAATATGACCAGACCCATGTTCTATCGAAGTTGTTGATAGGAGGCTAAATTCAGAGATGCATTGTGAATCTTAGGTAGGGGTGTTCAAACACACTTATATTTCTTATATACAGTTTATATTTTTTAAATAATCGAAAATCTATAAATGTAAAGAACTACAACCTCATTTGTTCACAAATTTGAAGTTGTGTTATGTTACAAAACATTCCTGGCAAGGTGAATCAATTGGAAAAAATGGTGCTTGCTAGGAAGCTTTGCAGCTGTACTAAAGTTGTAAAGTTCACTCAGTTTTATCATAATTAGTTATGTAAATCCACTCCGGCCAGATTCCAGGAAACACCTGACATATTAGGTGGGTGAGTGGGTCTGCTTCTTGAAGTGTTCCTTTTTTTACCTTTATGTGTCACCAGTCAGTTCCAACCTTTCAAAGAAGGGTTGAATCTGTCTGGAGGTTGTAATGAAGCAGTTCCACCAAACTAAATATAGCAGGCTTACTCCATGGGGTTGATTTACTAAAGGCAAAAACAGGGTATTTACTTTGCAAGGGAAGTTGCACTTTGCAAGAGTATTTTCCCCAGAGCTTAGTGAATGTGGCAAAATTTCACTTTGCAATGAATACCCAATCACATGCAAGGAAAATTTTAAAGTGTACAATCTATTTTCCTTTAGTAAATTCACCCCTTTGTGACAGACAAGTAATCACAGTGGGTATGTTTGGGAATGCCTCTACTACATTAGAAAAAAAATGGGTTCTCAGATTAGAAAAAGAGAAATACCTTAAACAGAGAACATGTGTACCCTGCAGGTATTTCAAGGATGACTGGACTGGAATGTACTTTAACCACCTTCCGCCCGCCATATAGTACAATGACGGGCGCAAGGTGGTTCTCTCGTTCTGGGAGGACGTCATATGAAGTCCTTCCATTCCCTCGGACACAGCAGATCACGGAAAGAGCAGAAGATGTCGGATCGGTCATGTGATCAGCTGTGTCCAATCACAGCTGATCACATGTAAACACGGAAATGCCGGTTATCGGCATTTCTCTCCTCTTGAGCTGTCACGCTGACCGCTCATGAGGAGAGGAGAGCCGGTAATCGGCTTTCCGCAGAGGGGACATGTACACTGATCATCACGGCACTGATGATCAGTGTGGCCCCAGAAGTGCCACCTGTCAGTGTCCATCAGTGCCAGCAGTCATTGCTCATCAGTGCCACGTGCCAGTGCCCATCAGTGCCACATCATTGCTGCATACCAGTGCACATCAATGCCACATATCAGTGCCCATCTGAGCTGCCTTTCAATGTCACCCATCAGTGCCAGTCAGTGCCACCTATCAATGCCAATCAGTGCCACCTAGTGTTGCCTATCAGTGAGCATCAGTGCCGCCTAACAGTGCCAGTCAGTGCCGCCTAACAGTGCCATATATCAGTGTCATGTATCAGTGCTGCCTTTCAGTGCCCAGTGATGTCTGTCAATGCCCATCAGTGCCACCTACCAGTGCCTCCTTATCAGTGCCCATCAGTGCCACCTATCAGTGTCCATCAGTGCAGCCTATCAGTGCCCATCACTGCAGCCTCATTAGCGCACATCAGTGAAGGAGAAAAATCACTTATTTACAAAATTTTATAACAAAAACTAAGAAAAAAAATGGTTTTTTTTCAAAATTTTCAGTGGTTTTTGGTTTGTTTAAGAAAAAATAAAAATCCCAGAGGTGATTAAATACCACCAAAAGAAAGCTCTGTCTCAAAAAAATGATAAAAATGTAATATGGGTACAGTGTTGCATGACTGCGCAATTGTCATTCAAAGTGTGACAGCGCTGAAAGCTGGAATCTGGCCTGGGCAGGAAGGGGGTATAACTGCCCTGTAGGCTAGTGGTTAAAGAGTGGGGATAGAAGCAGGTCAGTATACATGCATGCACACTTACTCCTCTAATGTGCGGTTAACGCACTGTAACAAATACTATGCATGCTAAACCAATGTATAACAAATACATCATTAACATACATATCTGTGCAATGTTTTTAGTTTTGAAACATCCACATATTCAGAGCTATACTTACAGCAGTTCTATCATTCTGGTAATCTTCATTTATTATTTTCTATATCTTCCCAAAAGTAGGACTGGGTGTGCCTGTGTGCAGGGTATGATTGCATCTGTGCTGGAGCTCACTTTTATATTTTATGGTTTCCACTGCATGTAATATTTTGGTAGAAATTTCAGAGCCAGTAAATCATGTTTTTGTTCCCTTTTCTTTCAAGATTTTTAAATCTTTGAACAGAAGACAGTTGGATACTTTTACAGATTTCAACATCACATCCTTCTCTGTTCCCCTTTATCTTACTATGAATTTAAATGATGAGAAGCCCCTAAGTGACCAGCAGGGCTTATTTTATCATGAAACCTACCCTGCCAATCACAGTTCTCCTGTTAATAAATGAAGTTCAGAACCACAAGTTTTCTGGATTGCAGTGATGTGCGTACCACTGTACCCTTGTCCGTACATGCCCCCAATCAAGAGATCAGATACAAAGTTCAGGCACTGGCATGCTTCTGTTCTCTGTGCACCACTATGCAGCTGCACAGAATTAGTTTTCTGCCTATCTGTTTGGCATTCCGTTATGATCAGCATGATCATAGAGATACAGATCTCTGTATTACAAGCAAACAAGTTCAGTACATTAACCTCTTACCGCCCACCCCAATGTCACCAAACCGCGCTGTGTGTGTCTATGGATGCACACAGACAGGCTTGGGAATGCATGCCACCATATGGCTTGCTATTGGGGCAAACGCATTAGAGGAGGAGTGGAGAGCACCAACAGGACACCACAGAGAAGGAGGTAAGAGGCTGCTCTGTGCAATACCATGTAGGTATAACATGGTTATTGTCTTAACTTAAAGAGAAAAATACCCTTTACAGCTGCTTTGAGGTAAACTTTACACACTTTGGTTTTTGAGATTTAGGACAATATACAAGAACAAAAGCAAGCTAATGGTCCCTATATAATGGGCTGACTAATTTATAGACATTGTTACCACTGTAAATAGGTACACTTTGATGTGTTGCTTGGTCATAAAAAAAACAACAATAAAATATGTATGTTTTTGTGTAATACTATTTCAGATGAGTGTGTGTATGAAATAACTATATTCTGATTTCTTTTATAACAACAAAGTAAACTTACAGTAAGATCACTTCTAATGGCAAAGTTCTCCGGTTTGACATCACAAAGGTGGAGCCGATGAGAAAACTCGGTGTCAAACTGATGGACCATATCTAAGAAACTGATGGCAATATCAAGGAGAGCGTCCATCTTTTCCTCACCTGTTTTGCACTGACCAACCACTTCTTCTAAGGAGAAGAGATTTTGTTTCCAAGAGTGTCCAGCACTCAGAAATTCAACTGCATAGAAGTGGCCGCAAGTTCCAATGACCTGTAAGACATGTCTACTAAAGTCTTGTAACAAGTTAAAGAGCAGATACTCTTCTTGTTGAAATAAAGACCACATACTGGCAAGCTCCACTTTCCAGTTCTGATTCTTCTTCTTTTCTGTCCAAATAGGCATTATAGTATTGTTTGGTAAATCCAAACCCAGAACATTTTTGATTTCCACAGCTACCATCACAAGCAAATCAGTGTCTGATATACTCTGAGGATCTGGCCCATTTGATAAGTCAGGAGCCTGGAATTTAGAAAATGCATCATTTTTAGACTTCAGAATGATTGATGTGCCTTGCCAGTCAGCATGTATGACCTTTTTCCCTCGGTGGTAGAATAGGCAGTGTTTATAAATTAACTTCTTCGTCACACACAGATCTTCACATAGGTCTCCAGTCACAGCTCCATCAGTGTAATCATAACACTAGAGAAAAAAGAGATATGCTATGTTTTAGTATGGATATGTGATTTCCATGTTACAGAGAAATTAAATCTTTGTATAAGTGAGAAGGGAATCAATATGAATTGCATGTGCAAATATAGCCTGCTTTATAGGGTACCTCTGTTCCCCCAAAGGAAGCCACTGCAGTGTTGTCTCAGTAATTCTAGCCAGTGTTTTCCTGCTATAGCTAAGAGGGTAGGTTGCCTCCTTCTGGCTCATATAGAATGATATCGCCAATGAGGAAGGCCTACTCTGCAGCAGGAAGACACAACACACTGGCCATCCAAACACAGATGCACACTGCACAGAAACCTTTCCATCTTCCTGAAGTCTAGCGTAGCTCCTTCCACAGAGACTTCTCATTATTTTAATCTCAATACAACCTGCTGTCCAGTAAAGGCTGTTCTTGATGTTATATAGCTCTCTAGTACAACTCTTCACTACAAAAAATGACTAAAAGAAAGGAAAGTCCATAGCTACCAGACATGAGCCTGCATCTTATAACCTGCTAGTGAAATCTAGAATCTAGATGCTATAGAATCACAATCATTGTTCCTCTCTCCAGTTTTATTTTATATGCCTCCCAATTGTCCCTCATTTAGAGGGATTGTCCCTATTTTGCAGCCAAACCCTTTGTTCCTTCTTGATCCTCAGTTGTCTCTCTTTTTGTTCTAATGTTTAGACCTCTATAAAATAATGTACTATTTAGCAACCAAAAATGTTATTCTACAATACTTTTCATTAGACATTCTATAAAGGAAAAGTAATGGTGAAACAAAAACCTGTGGGTTTAACTTTAACATTTTTATATTTGAATTCTTCATAGTCGAGTAATTTGGGGCAATGCAAGGGTGTCCTTTTAATGATAGTTTGCACTGAAAGATGTCCCTCTTTCTCATTTCAGAAAGCTGTAAGGTATGGTTTTATAATATGAGTCCAACAAAATATAGACGGAGGGTCACCCAGATTTTTCTACTATACTGACTACATGAATGGACTGCGTTCACCATGTTCTATAGCAGGGGTCTCCAAACTATGTCCCTCCAGCTGTTGAAGTACCCATCACGTCTCTGCCTCTGGGAGTCTTGCATGTGGTTGTCAGAATCTTGCAAGGCTTCATGGGAATTGCAGTTCCTCAACACCCGGGGAGCCATAGTTTGGAGACCCCTGTTCTATAGGAACACTATGAAGAGACCTTAAAGTGGACCTACCATTAAAATGAATCGCTGAGGAACATTATTACATGTTGTTTTTCTTGCCATGAATAGAAAGCTGCCACTTTCAATCACCCCCTAAATATGATCCTTGGCTACTAGAGCTGTGGGTGTTTCATGCCAAATCCTTTTAGTTGTAAAGAACCTATCTGGAGACTTGCAATAAAATAACAGCATCAGCAAGACACAACCAGTAAAGAAGGCACTGTAAGCAAATATGGCCACTCCCAGAAACATAAATAATTACAAGTTATACATAGAAGTAAGGTTTATAAGCCATGAACACACACTGATAGCAGTATTTTTTATATAAAAGTGGTTATAAAGGGTAAAAAATTTTTTTATCTTAATGCATTTCTTGCATTAAGGTAAAAAATGTTTAGACATAAGTATCCCCCTCACCCCCATTTTACTTACCTGAGCCCTTATTCGATCCAGCACTATGCCCGTCTGTAGCTCTTCTATCCATTCACTTCCTGGTCTCTAAGGATATGCAGAGGCAGTGGGAGCCATGGACTACCACCATAGGGAACCCGAGAAGAGGGGATTCAGGGCTGCTCTGTCCATTTCCATTGCGCAGAGCAGGTAAGTACAAACTTTTTATTGTTTTTTTCTTTTGGCTAAAGAACATTTATAATCACTTTAAACCTTAAATCCATAAACATCTCGTAAAAATATAGGAATATATTTTTTTAATTTTGGATAGATTAAGGGACGGTTATAACCCCTGACGTTTTTTTTCCTTTTTGCCATCTGTGTTCCTTTGGGGATTTTTCCCTTCACTTCCTGTCCCATAGCCTAAACAGGTGGTGAGAGGCAACCCCTCCAAAATGAGTGAATCCCAGGGTGTCACCAGGGTCATCAAAACTAGTATCCCCATTGGATGATATCTCCTCTATTACTGTTCTGGTGTCAACCCTTGGGATTTTCTTTTACTTTCACTTTTGAAGATAATGGTAAACATGATGAAAAGAGAAGGTGAATCACCCTAACAGAGGTACAGACAGCAATAAAAACTGACGTGTTGTAATCCCTCTCCACTCTGTCCAAAACTAAAAATGTTTTTTTCCTTTAGTTATACTTTAAGAAAGATTGGGAAGGTTACAACCTTTGTCAGAGTTTAACTACTGTCTAGCTCTGCATTGGGGAGATTTTCCCTCACTTCCTGTTCTATTTGACATCTTTAACTTAAATAGGAAGTGCTGAAAAGAATCTCATCAATGGGGATGCAGATACAGGAATTACTACAGGCATTTGAACCCATCCCTTCTCTGCCAGTACAAGTTTTCGGGATAGTTTGGTGTGGAGTTAATAATACAATCAAAGTTACAGTGGAATGCATACAAATCTGAATGACATCAACTGTCCCAGTCGAAGCTCAAGCCTCTGTCAAATTGAGAGTCTCTAGGAAGACTTGCTCTTCACCAACAATCCCCAACTTGACAGAACAAATGTGCAAACAGGAATGGGCATAAATTCAGATTTCAGGTGTGCAAAGCTGGAAAAGACACACTCCAAAACCCTTACATCTGGAAGTTACAGATCAGTCAACAATGTATGTAACCACCAAACAGTCTGCATTTTAGTTTGATTAACTTATATCTTACAGTAAAACTTTTATTGAATCTATAAGGCACAAGTATCATACACAAGAAAATGGGCCAAATCTGGCCCTCCAGGCCATTTCATGTGGCCCTTGCACCTTTCTTTCAGGTATCTCCTTGTCTCCGCCCCCACCTTGTCTCAGCAATTGGCAGCAGAGAGGACAATATAACTCCTCTGCCAAATCCTGCACCTCTCAGTGCAGCTGCAGCATCCCCTCATCTCTACCTCCCCTGGTCTCAGCATTCAGACTCCGGTAACTGACTCCACTCCTCCTCTGGTCCTCCTCCAGACCCTGCACTCTATGCTTTTCAGCTCTGCCCCCAAAGGGAGTGCACAGTGATGTTAGGGAGTGTGTGGGATTCTTGACATCTAATGTAATGGGGGGTGGGGTGCTCTGGACATCTAGTCTTACAGATACAACTGGCCCTTTGAGGGCAACCATAATGCTAATACAGCCTGCAATGAAATGGGGTTTGGCACCCCTGCTCTAAGGTGTTAGGCATGTTGTTCCAGTGACTATTAAACCCATTTTATTTCCAGGTTGTAAAACTTAAAAACGTGTCCAAAGTAGTAAACATATATATTATGTACAGTACTTTGTCTACCAACTCTGGAATCACCATTAACGTGTATACATTGTTAATGCCTGATTAGATCTTCGAGATTACATACTGAGACCTTAAGGACCAATACTAGCCTCCATAGCAGTATTTTTACTACTAGGCTCTTGTCATAGGATGTGTCTAGTCCTCATTAACAGCATGAAAAATACCAGTCCAAGCTATGCAAAATCAACTTTGTTATTGATATAGAAATTCAAGAAGACATTCAACTTTAATAGCGTTAGCAAAGGTAAATCTGGTTGTTATGGGTTATTATATTTTGCACATTATCAGTGTTTCTTGAATTGCCCGGTTCCAGTAAAACTTTATATATGGACCTACTTATAAAGCTTGTAAAATAACTGCAGTTCATTTCATCTCACTTTACCTTATGTTGCTTGCACAAGCTTTTCTACGACATAACAGCTGGAAATAGAACAATGTGATTTCACATGGAAGGGTAAAATGGAAGAAAATAGATAATTTAACAAAACAAAATCTGAATTGAAGCAGTGGATAAAACAGAAAAATCTTTAGAAAATGTATTCCCTAACTTCCCCATCACAGAACATAATTAATTACAACTGGTTAAAGCAAAAAAAAACTATGAATTTTTCGGCAAAAAAAAAATAGAAAGTTTATATCAACTAAAAAAAAAATTTTACTTTAGGCCAAATTTGGCAAAACAGAAAGGATAAATTAAACAGCCTAATAAAAAGAAATGTAATACTGTTATAACTCTGCACTAAACCTAATTTAAATAAAGTAATAGTTGCCAATAAAACAACAGTATATTGAAAGGATATAGCTACTATCATTCAGAAAAGTAATCATACAGAACACGTATAATCAAGGCTTTTTTGTCAGCGGCAACATTGGGGAACACGGTTCTGGCACCTTCAGCACTGAATGTATGTAGTGGCAAGAGATGCTAGGGTGTGCTGGAGGGTCTATTGTTGGCCAATAGATACTGGAGTGTGCTGGAGGGTCTACTGTTAGCCAGTAGATGCTGGGGTGTGCTGTGGGCAGCTATTGTTACTGGTTATAAATGTATAAAAAAGTGCAGCACTAAAAAGTATGCAGTATGCTCCAGTCCAATAATGATGTATCAATGAGAAGATAAAATAATAAATAAAGTCATATTATAAATAGTATTATATGCTCCAGTCCGGTAATACTGTATCCATATAAATGATAAAAATGATAAATAAAATAATATAAATAAAATGGTCACAGTTCGTGATACGTGATTAATACAGGAGTTGCTAGTGCCTTCACAATCCAGTGGCGATAGACAATAAAAATATGCACTCACCAGATGCGTATCTTTCAATACGCATATAATCAATAAACCAGAGGTCCCCCTCATGGGATGGGATGGATGAGCTGGGCAGTCTTAACGGAATCTCCTCCCTCTGGGTAATGGGCATGGTGCTGGGCAGCTTACACCGAAACCTGTGTCATCCTCTGGATTGGTGTCAAATGCTACAACTCCTGTGTCTTGAGACTTGGGCTCTAAAAACGGATGTTAGCTCGCCAGGGAGCCAACGAAAAAATTGCCCATAGTGTAGTAGTTTAAGATTGAAATGTATTATTCCACGTAGCAAGAAAACATAAATGAAGTTAAAATATATGAGAAAATAATGTACTGACCAATGTACAGTAAATGGATGCCCACCGGACCTGTACCAGGTACCAGTGGCAAGACATCACGGCGTAATGGCCCCTTTAATGCATTTTGTGCGACTGCACTTCATCAGAAAGGAATGGCCATCACACCAGTGCTGTGCGTCATGCCTTTATATAGTATGTGCAATTACATACTGATTTGGGACGCCCACGCATGCACAGTGCATTCGCGCCATCAAGCTGCGCTACGCACATGTGCGGTACGTGCGTCCCAGCAAGTAGTAGCCCACGCCTGCGCAGTTAATCTGCGCATGTTGCCGAAGCACGGAAATGGCCACCCGTGCATGTGCAAGCGCCATTTTGCCATAGTCCGGTTAAGAAATAGACAGGCTGGTGTCCAGTGGACAGAACAGCGATGACAGCTGCACTGAAAACTTGTGTAAGTGGGAGAAAAAACACCCAAATTAATGAATGAATGGGAACATAGTGAGGATAATGGTGGGAAAGAATAACCCACCCAAATAGATATGAATACTGCCCACATGATACGGAAATGGAACGGGAATGGTCGTACACGCATGCGCGGGAGCCATTTTACCATAGTCCTATTAGGAGGTACAAAAGCTGGTTTCCTGTGGACAGGACAACTATAACAGCTGTACAAAACACATGTAAGTGGGAGGAAATAACCCAACCGAGATAGTAGGGCACACAGTGTGTACAATGTCGGGATGGAATAACCCACCCAACATATATGAACACTGCCCACAGATGTTTACTTCCCAGTGGGGAAAATTGTGCAAAAAAACTGTGCTGAAAAATCCGGTCTATGGCAAAAGGTACTACCAGAATACTGATGCATTAAATGGAAATAAAATTACAACAGATAAATAAACAAGTCAGTAAAACATACAATCATGAATAAAAAATATATCAAAACACATAAAATAAATGAATAGAATAATGCAAAAAGTTGAATAGAATGCACTAAAAAATTCTAAAACGTAGATAAAATGCTGTACTGGAAATGAATTGGAATGGAAATCAATAAAGTATGCTAAACAGGAATACCAAAATTATATATATTGGTCTTGGATTAAACATTCCAAGGAATGTGGTGATAAAACATATATAAAAAAATTATGAGATGTGTGGTAAAATAATACAAAAGATAAAAAGAATGAAAAAGATAAAAAGTATATATAAAAATTATATATAAAATTTAACATTTATATATAAAATTGTAGGGAGGAGGACATGATAATAAGACATAATATTATCATATAAAAATAAACATATATGAAAAAAGCATAAAAAAACTAATACCTCAGTGTAAAAGGGAATAAAGGACATTAAGAGGCAACTAAAATGATCAGCTATTGTCAATAAAACAATTCAGGTCGATGTCTTTCTTGAGATCTTTTGGATATAGACAGTCTATTTCAAAGATCCACTTTGTTTCGGCCTGGGAGACAGCTCTTTTCTTATGGGTGCCTCGCCAGTGGGACGTGATGATGTCTATTCCCACAAATTTCAGAGAGGTGGGGTCTCTGTTATGGTGTTGCCCAGGGGTGGACTGACCATTTGGAAACTCGGGCACTGCCCGAGGGCCCGGGGTCAGTAGGGGACCCTATGAGATGCCCCTGGTACCTTTTTCATCAGCTTTTTTTGAGTTTGGGCAAGGACACAGGGGCCCCATGATCCCCTATTGCCTGGGGGCCCCATGAGTTGTCAGTCCGCCCCTGGTGTTGCCTGTAGTGTCTGGAAAGTGAATGCTCCTTGAAGCCCCTTTTAATATTGTGTACGTGCTCCCGCAAGCGATCTCTAAGTCTCCTTGTTGTGCGCCCAACATACTGCTTCTGACAGGGGCATTCTAAAAGGTATACCACATATCGACTATTACAAGATATAAGGCTTTTAATGTTATAGGTTTTGCCTGTAGTGTGTGATGCGAAAGAATAAATTTTCGATTTTCTGGCGTTGTTACAACAGCAGATGACGCATCTGTTGCAAGGGAAAAAACCTTTTAAGTTGGTAAAGAGTGATATGGGTGTAGGTGTCTGATACATTCGGAGCTAGCTGATTTCTCAGGGTTTTAGCTTTTCTAAAAATCACCTCAGGTTTATCTGGTATGATACGTGTTAAAATTGGGTCTGCTTGTAGGACATTCCAGTTTTTCTGTATGATGTTCTTAATGGCTCTATGCTGAAATGAAAACGTTGTGATGAATGGACAAAACATATTTTGTTCCTGTTTGAGGTTAGGTTTGAGTATATCTTCTCTATTCATATTAGCTACTTGTTCCATAGAGTTGATCAATGTAGCCTCATCATAGCCCTTTTCTATGAAACGTAGTTTTAAAGTGTCAGCCTGGGTATGATAAGTGTCCAAGTCTGTACAGTTTTAAGCGCTCACTGATTTTACTCACTATATATTGTTACTGGTTGCAAAGGATCTATTTTACTGCGTTTCTTGTTATTAGTAACAAATTCAATGCAAATTATTTAGCACCACAAATTATACTGTATTCTGTATTCTCTAAAAGGGGCAGTACTGAGAAGCGGGTAAGGGGTGGAACCAAGGGATGGTACTTGGAGGTGGGTAGGGGGTGGAGACAAGGGGTAACTTGGAAGGAGTACCTGCACCTATTCTCCGAGAAAAAAAAAGCCCTGCATATTATAAATATAACAGGGCTGTATACACTCACTAGCCACTTTATTAGGTACACCTTGCTAGTGCCAAGAAAATATCCTCCACACCATTACACCACTACCACCAGCCTGAACCATTGATACAAGGCAGGATGGATCCATGCTTTCATGTTATTTATGCCAAATGCTGACTGTGATAATTGTGTGTACAGATATGGACAATGACAACCATATTTTGTGTCATACTCTGCAGATGTCACTCTCCCTCCAGTCCCCCTCCCCTTGCAGGAATGTGCTCTGTGTGTGTGCTGAGTTCACGAGGGCATAAGGCACAGCTGGATAGCTTCATGGTTGTAACCCCAATTAAGCCTGGTTCCAGGATGTCTGATACACCCTTTCTTCTGGCCGGTCGTAAAACTATAACTCAGTCCTTCACTTGACATGAAACCTTATCTCAGAGTGGCTGTAAAACGTACATCCCACTTGAATCACTTTTTCATACAAATTCATAAATCCCAACAGGAACAAGGTACATTAAAACAAAGCATATATTCAGATATGTCATTTTAATACAAGTCACCTGATACCTTACACCCCTAGGTAACATCTACCAGAGAGTAGAAAGCAATATCTTTTTTATCCGTCACAGCCGGATATGTCATATTTGATGTCTGGATGTTCAGAATGATTCTGCATATTAATCTGCCAGTGGCTAGGATGCTACATGTACCTAGTGAAGGTTATTGACCATGGTATAAACTTGTGAGGGATTTGGGTTACAGCCTGGGTCTTTGCCCCTACCCCTCCCCAAATGAGGCGATTGGCCCTTGGCTTCAGTAGACACCCCCTGCTGGGACACTAGAAAAGGCTGTCATGCCTGGAGGGAGGATGAAGAGATTCTCCCTTTTAACATCAGGAACCAACTTTGGGAGAAAAGGTACCCTTTTGTTCAGGACACTTGAGCTCTGCTTAAACCAAGGACTTCTGCAAGTATCCTACCTTCTTAAACATCTTTCTTTTATCTCTCTGTTGTGTTATTGCTCTCTCTATTTATATATATATATATTGGCTACATCTTTTCTGTAAATATTTTTATTGCACCATTTTGACCTTTTTAGTAATAAATCCTGTTTTCTGAAAAGTGTTGAACTGTTTCTAAAGCTCTTTAATGCAAACTAAGAATCCCTGTCTCTGAAGAGTGCTACTGTGTGTTTTAAAACCTCTGCATACATCTGTCTGCGGTGACAGTGTGTATACAGACGCTTATTCAAACATCATAGTGTTACTGCTAAGATTTGTGAGTTTCCTCCTTCTCTCTAAAAGGTGGTGGTGGCAGTGTGAAGGGTTAATTGCATAATTAATCTGACCCAGTAACAATCGCTCTCAGGCTGCTGGCACATAGATTGTGGTCCAGTGAGCTGGAAAATCTTTGTGCAGGGTGCAGCTGAGAGTGGCATTGTTAGGCAAGTGGCAGCGCGGTTTTAGATTGGATGGTCCTTCGGTCACAAGTTGGTGAGAAGGGCTGGGGTCTGACGCCACACCCATCACACTTACTCTACCATCTAAATGTTGCAGCAACCAGCCTGCCCATTTTCCTCTAACCTCAACAAGGCATTTTTGTCCACACAACTGCCGCTCACTGAATATTTTCTCTTTTTCGGACCATTCTTTATAAATCTTAGAGATGGTTGTGTTTGAAAATCCCAGTAGATCAGCAGTGTTTGACTCAGATCAGCCCGCCTGGCACCAGCAGCCATGCCACATTCAAAGTCACTGAAATTCCCTTTCTTCCCCATTCTGATGCTTGGTTTGAACTTCAGCAAGTCGTTTTCACCATGTCTAGATGCCTAAATGCATTGAGTTGCTGCCATGTGATTTGCAGATTAGCAATTTGTGTTACCAAGCAATTGAATAGGTGTACCTAATAAAGTGTCTGGTGAGTGTAAATGATACATACATGGTACATGCATAAATAAACCCAATGACCTAAAGTCCATAAATTGTCCATGTGTAGTTAAATACATTCAGAGTTAAGTATTTCTGTTATATTCACCAATAATTCTAACACATACTCCACAACTAAAGTGACACGTCCACTGAATGTATTCAATCCCAGACAGATAATTAATGGAATTTTGGGGATCATGCACATGGGTGTGCAGTCACTAGTTACTAGTACTAAGCTGTGTGTAGGCAACCCATATGAGGTGGGCTAGGTCTGTGCTACTGTATGTGTAGTGATCCATTTCCAGTATACTATTAGGTTTATTGCAATATAGTTCATATGCAGCTCCTGTTATTTTAGTTATCCCTGTCCCTTTGGGTCTGGGATTCTATAGCAAGTTTTAGCACGGGGCTCAGGGCTCAATAACCAACAGAGTCTAGAGGCAGATTAGGCATCCGGCGGTCACTTCTGGTAGAGGTCTGGTTGCATATCAGATCAGAAACTACTAGAGAGGGACTAAAGTGCAGAGTAGATAGGCTGACTCTGAGTTCCAGTGTCACACCACAGTGTCTGTGAGTGTGAGAAGCTACATTCCAGGCTGGTTGGACAACAGCTGGAGGACCTCCCTATCACTGCTGATCTTGTCTTCATGTCTCCAACATAAAGATAGACACTGCATCGTAATGATCTTCAGGGGCCCCTGCAACTGGACTTTGTTGCAACACTCATCTGAAGATATCGCTATTAATAACTATATATACCTGGGTATATGCACACAATTCCACCAGGACGGTTGTTGGGAGCTTTGCTAAATATATCCATTTGTACATTAGATGTGTGTACTATTGTTAATCTTTTCTTGTAAAAGGTTTGTATTATTTCTCTACTGGTGTACATCTACATATACATATGGTAATGTTATATGCTGGTTGCGGTAGTTGCTCTACTCCCAATAACTTTGATAAGATTACTGGTTAATTTCCCAGGAAGGGAATCCCCTGTGTTCACAGAGGCACTGTCCTGGGTGGAGACACTGTGGACTTTACTAACAAACCCACTCTTCCGCTTAGTGAAGGTCCCAGTTCTCTTATGTTTGGGGAGGACCCTTTGTCATAACCCCCTCATAGTCACTGCTTCATAAATACGTACTTTGCTTCCTGCTCATACTGGAAATCACACTGTAAGGGCATCTTAACTTTGAGCTGAAATATCTGCTTTAAAGTTGTCAATAGAGGTTACTGTCTTGACAACATTTAATTATAACAAATGCTTCAAGAATCAGATAGTCTGGCAATTAACTGCATTGAAATCATTTTGCATATTTCATTTCTACATCTTATACAATATTGAACCGTAATGGCTAGGATCAATAAAGGCTGAATTAGCTTTAGCAAAATGTTCAACAAAATGTTTTATCCGCTTTTACTGCCCTTGATATGTTTATTCATTGAAAGCAAAGGGAACAAAGTCATTGCTGGACATAAATAGCATTAATGCCCCAAGTTATTTAGGGACATGCTTGTTCTAATGTACAAGTGTGCTTATTACTAAGACCTTCTTCATTCTCTCTCACAGTTAATACAATAATCATAACCTATCCATGCCAATCTAATGCCTGTCTGTTTCGTAGGGAAGGTATCTGTTCTGCCCAACTTTCTGGTATTTTTTATGTCTGATATTGAACTGCATCAGGTTATTGGTTTTCGGTAGTATCCTGACATTTAATGGTGGCCACTACAACTTGTTTACTAATGTGATTTTGGTATCTTCCTCTGTCCTCCCCCCCTGATTAGTGGTAGTTGGTTTAGTCCTAGCTAGATCCTCTCCACTTCCTCCTTGTTCCCTCACTCAGCATTAGTTATTAACAAAGACATGGATTAAAAAAGTTTTTGTGTTCTTACATAACATAACAGTAGGTAAAATTGGATTTAACTTCTGTGTCTTATTGAAGAGTTAAGATGGTGCTAAGTCAGCAGGTGACCATACTGTCCAGACAGACTTGGTCTAAGGAGGTATGTCATTATATAAAGCAGCATTTGAAAAAAGCTGTATCTTCCAGTCAATATAGTCAGATAGTTTTACCTTCTTTTACAGCCAGTGCAGGATCCCTATGCTACAAAGAGGAGATTGTGCTCTTTTAATGTATGGTGTACTTTTTTTTTTAAGGAGAAAGAAGAAACATATATTGGGCACATCAATCTCTTGGTCTCCATTTCACAGTTAGCATGCTCTCAGCACACAACAGTGGGGCCCTATAGATGTATATATGTGGCAGCAAGCTGTTAAGGCCAATAAACTTAGCAGTTGCCTTAATGTACCAGCAGGAACAGGTTAACTTAAGCAGTAGCAAACTGTTTTTGGTAAACCAGTAAAATATACATGTTTATGTGTTTACTTGCCATTTAGCTGTATAGCTATTTAGCTCCCATGGTCCCATCTCCCAACGCTGTACCTTCATTGGGGACAACCCATTGATGAAGTCCATGCCAGGACACGTGCATGCACCTTACAAGATCTGGCAAAGCTCTAGGAAAAAAAAATATATGCAAGCTCCAAGTTGTTGGGTTTATAGTCAGGGAACTGGCTACGCCACCAATGCCGAGTGAGAGGCAGAAGGGCAGCAAATGCAAATGTGAGTTTACTTAAAAAAACTGAATTTTGAAACAACACTGTACAATGTTTAGTGTTTTTAACCACTTGCCTACCAGGCACTTATACCCCCTTCCTTACCAGGCCAATTTTCAGCTTTCAGCGCTGCCGCACTTTGATTGACAATTGCGCGGTCATGCAACATTGTACCCATATGAAATTTTGATCATTTTTTTCTCACAAATAGAGCTTTCTTTTGGTGGTATTTAATCGCCACTGGGCACTTTACTTTTTGCGCTATAAATTAAAAAAAGTGCAAAAAATTTGAAAAAAAAAAAAAAGTTTATTTGTTTCTTTTATAAAATTTTTCAAACAGGTATTTTTTCTCCTTCACTGATTTGCGTTGATGAGGCGGCACTGATGGGCACTGATAGGCGGCACTGATGGGCACTGATAGGCAGCACTAAAGGGCACTGATAGGCAGTACTAATGAGGTGGCACGGATAGGCGGCACTGATAGACAGCACTAATTAGGGGTCACGGATAGGCGGCACTGATATGCAGCACTGATAGGCGGCACTGATAGGTGACACTGATGATGGGTACTGATAGACGGCACTGACTGGCATCACTTCTGGGCACTGACTGGCGGCACTGACTGGCACAACCCCTGGGCACTGACTGGTGGCACTGACTGGCAGCACTGCTGGGCTGCACTGGTGGGTGGCACTGGTGGGCAGCACTGGTGGGTGGGCACAGGTGGGTGGCACTGGTGGGTGGCACTGGTGGGCACAGGTGGGTGGGCACAGGTGGGTGGCACTGCTGGGCACATGTAGGTGGCACTTCTGGGCACAGGTAGGTGGCACTGCAGAGTGGCACAGGTGGGTGCACTGCTGGGCACAGGTGGGGGCACTGCTGGGAACGGGTGGGCGGGGCTAGTGGGCGCACTGCTGGGCGGAACTTGCGGGTGTCACTGCTGGGCACCGATCATCAGGGCACTGATCATCAGTGCCCTGATGATCGGTGCCGATCCCCGCTCTGACAACTGCCGGTTCTCGGCAGTACTTTCCTCACGATCTGACAGCGTGAGGAAAGTGCAGCCGAGAACCGGCACTTGCATTTCCCTGTGATCAGCGTGTCATTGGACACCGCTGATCACGTGGTAAAAGGCCGGTGGGATCGGCCTTTCACCACATCACGTGATCAGCTGTGTCTGTAGGACACAGCGATCACGGAGATCGCCGAGTGTGCGCCCCCTGGGGCGCGCAGGAGAGCGCGTTCTGGGAGGACGTCATATGACGTCCACTCAGAACTGGCCGGCCGCGGTGAAGCCCTCATTCGGCTATGCGCGGTCGGCAAGAAGTTAACAGTTTTTGGAGAAAAGGTCTAATTTAAGCTAGTTTCACACATTACCATTGATGTGCAGTGCCATAAAGACACACATTTTTTTTTGCAGATCAGCATTTTCTGCATAGTTCATTGCCTAGTGGGGATCTTCTTTGTTGCACCCCTCCATCAGCAAGGTACATTTGGGTGCTATTCAGAATGAATGGCGCTGCATCTAACCTTGGCACGTAACGTGCAGTACCACCTGATGCAGTAATGCACATAGTAACATGCATGTTCCCACAATGTAACAGTGTGGATGAAGCCTTAAAATGTCCACTTCTGTAGTCAAAATGGAAGAAAACCTTACTAAGTTTGTTATGTGTTTCTATTCATATAGCATACATACAAACTTTCTTTAAACATTTATTTCACCTTTTAGATGTTTTTAAGGGGAAGGTCTCATGGCTGACTGCAAGCAATTCTGAACAACAGTGGCTCTGCCCCCACACAGACTGGGGACATACTGAGCTATCCCTCATTAATATTCAATACAGAAACCCAGGAGTAAATGTAAGAGCAAGAGCTAGGCAGCAAAATTAAAATATTTTTAAAACGTTATGCTAAGTGAATGAGAACAAACATAAAGTAGGTGTTATTCCAATTTGGCTGCAATAGTGGAAATACACTTTAGGTACAATAGCTAATGAACACATAGGGGTTGATTAACTAGAAGGCAAGTGGGCTCTTCCTATCACAAAGGAATTTTCTCCTAGTGAATGCGGTAAAAATGTACTTTGCAAATAATACCCAATCAAGTGCAAAGAAAATTAAAAAAAGAAATAAATATATATTTTTGCTTTCAGAGGATTGGATGATGGAAGCCAGCAGAGCTCACTAAATGAAATGTCCCTTGCAAAGTTGACAACCTATTAGCCTTTAATAAATCAACCCCATTGCAACAGCACTTCCACTTAGGCAAGAAGGGAGAAATAATTAATAATTACTAAGTTAAGCCCATGGCCTTGGAGCTATACACATGCTGCTTCTACCTATGAATTCCATAGACCCCACAACATGACCTTCTCCTTAAAGTGCAAAATAATCTGTCCTGAACTTTTCCCTACCTTTCTAATTAAGATCCCCTGACCTTTAAGCCAGCCTTTCACAAGTGTTCATTGACTAATGATGCCCAGAGCTGATCGTTATCTGATCCATCTGGTTTGGGTATGACTGACAGGTCAACTTCAGATATGAGAACACACCCAGTCAACCTACAGAATTTAATGGGTGAGTTAAAAACGAACATTCAGACAATATTTTCTGCTTTCTGTGTTAGATGTTAAATAGGCAAAAGCAATGCTGGCTAACTGCATAGACATGCAAGCTTGAAATATAATGGCCAATGCTAGTTCAGATCCTACAGACACAATTTGACTAAAATTGTGTCTAGGGCTGACTTACCTGAAATATGTTTAGCCTGAAAAATTAAAGCTGGCCATACATATATAGAATTTTGTTTGAAAAGGTTTGTTTTAAGAACATTTGTTTTATTTTCTAATCGTTAGTGGGGTCAAAGTGTCAGTACCTGTGGTAGTGAGCTCTATTGATTCTCAACATGGGGTTCCCCAGGGCGCAGAGTCTAAGCCCCAGCCTGCTTGTTCACCAGAGCCCCTGATGGTGGGGATGGACTTGCAGCAGGCTGGGACCAGGTCACAGCCCCCAGGTACACCCAGCTGAGGTGGAGGAGACCACTCTCGGGAGCAGACAAACAGAATCCGATAGGCGGAAAACAAGCAAGGTCAGAGAACGAAGCTGGGGTCAGTACACGCGTAGACAATATAGGATTCAGACAGCAGAGCCACACAGGAACTCCAACAACTAGGCCGTTGCTCAGGCAAAGTTGCCCAGTCTAAACACATCTTATATAGACAGGCAGACAAGGAGGCGGGACAGGAAGTGATGAAAGGGAAGGAAATAAAACCCAGAGGAAAGCAGATGACGCCCATAGATGAGTACAGACAAACACATGCGTAGGGAACAGGAACAGGACTACAGCAAGAAGGTAAGAACACAAACAAAACTGCAGGCTAACTTGTGACACAAAGTCCATTCACTCCAACATTCACTTATAAAAGCAAACAATTATGAACGACATTTGTAAAATCATTGAATGTATTGAGAATTTTCATACAAATTTTCATACCAATGCACATTCAAAAATCTAATAGTGTTTGGTCAGCTTTAGAAATTCATTCATTTGAGAAATATGTTCCATTCTGCTCCTTTGAATTATATCATCACTGCAGTTGAAAATGAATGCTTATTTGACCCCATTAATGTTTAGAAAATCAAATGTTTTTAAAAATGAAAATTTCCTAATGAAGTTCTACTAGTGTATGGCCAGCAGTAGGGTTGGAATTTGTATCTCAAAAACAAACAAAAGTTCCCAGCTCACTTGCCTCCCAGCCTGCAACAAAGCTGAATTACCCTAACAGTTCACATTAAAAACAAGGGGTATAGTTGCACACATTTGCAAATATATATGTAAGCTGTAGTGGCCATGTCAAGGCACTCCACTGAACTGCAGTCCTAACTCTATAACTTTGAGAGTCTCTCAAGTTGGAGTACATATAGTAATGGATAGATAAGGGCAGGTGTGTCTGGAGGGAGTCCACCCCTTAAAGGTACTAGGATGCACACAACACCCAGCAAGTGCACAATGGCAGCTGAATGTATCCAGTGTGTCCCCTCACCAGTTCACCAACTATACAAACAAATGGCAACCGCCCCAAACCCATAAGTAGCCTTTGCAGCAAGGAGTAGATGGAATGTCAACGCATCTCTAAAGCAAACAAAAATTCCCAGCTCAAATACCAGCCAGACTACAGAAAAATCATACTGACCCTGTCTAACAATTCACGTTAAAATCAAGGGATGTAGTCACACACATTTGCAAATATATGTGTAAACTGCAGTGGCCACGTCAGGGCACCCCAGTGTATTGCAGTCCTAACTCTACAACTTTGAGAGTCTCCGAAATTGGAACACATATAGTAATGGATGAATTATCAGCAGTATTTGGCCAGCATTAGGATTGAAATTTGTATATACTGTAACAGGTCAAGTTGTAGCATTCGGCTATGAAATCCTTACATATAATACAGACAATGTTCCGATCTGTTACATAAAATAATCTGGACATGACCCTAGTAGAATGTATCTGCACTCTACTTAAAAAAAAGACTGGTTCCACAGATTTTATCCCAAAGTTAAAGAATACATAAACCCAACATTTCATATTCCTGATATGTGTCTGCTGTACCATGTACTTGTATGAAAAAGTATCCTGTTCTCTTTGTATCACTTCCTTTGTTTGAAATCCCTGATGTACCTGCCAGTCCCACTGCTTCCCTATTAAAAACTGTCTACATAGGCATGAGAGCACAGCGTGGTCAGCTCTCTAGCTGTGCTGGGAAGTCAGCCTGCTCTCCTCCAATGAGCAGACTTCTACTCCTCTCCCACCTGCACCCACACATCCTTTCACTGGGAAGTTCAGTGTTGTGCTGTATTTATAATGTTATCTATACACAAATATTTTGCCTTTCATTTCTATTTTAAACTGAATCGGTTTACAAGATGAGCATTTACATTCACTTTATTATTATTATTATTATTATTATTATTATTATTATTATTATACAGGATGTATATAGCGCCAACAGTTTGCTCAGTGCTTCACAATCTAAAGGGAGACAATACAGCAACAATACAGTTCAATACATGAGTATTAGGAGGCCCCTGCTCCTTGGAGCTTACAATCTAAGAGGGAGGGGCTGGTGGTACAAAAGGTAATAACTGTGGGGGATGAACTGATAGGAGGAATAGAAGATTCGGTTATTAGCTGAAGGTGGGATAGGCTTCCCTGAAGAGATAGGTTTTCAGAAATCGCCTAAAAATGTGCAGAGTAGGCGATAGTCTAATAGATTGGGGTAGAGAGTTCCAGAGGATGGGGAAGGCTCTTGTGAGGTCCTGGAGATGAGCATGGGAGGAGGAAATAAGGGCGCTAGAGAGCAGGAGGTCGTGAAAGGAGCAGAGAGGACGGTTTGGGTGATATTTGGAGATAAGATTGGTTGCAGAGTTATAAATGGCTTTATATGTTATTGTTAATATTTTGAATTTTATTCGTTGGCCAATGGGAAGCCAGTGGAGGGATTGGCAGAGAGGGATGGCAGATACAGACGGTTAATAAGGTGGATTAGTCTGGCAGCAGCATTCATGATAGACTGAAGAGGGGATAGCCTGTGATTAGGTAGACCAATAAGGAGGGAGTTACAATAGTCAAGGCGAGAGATAACAAGGGAGTGAATTCATTGCTTAGTGGTTTCAGAGGTTAAGAATGGGCGTATCTTGGAGATGTTATGGAGTTGAAGTCTACAAGATTTGGACAGTGATTGGATTTGGGGCTAAAAGGACAGATGGGAGTCTAGGATTACACCTAGTACCTTGGCATGAGGGGAGGGACTGATGGTTTTACTATTGATCTTGATGGAGAAGTCAGGGGAGGGGGCACGGGCTGTAGGGAATAGTATGAGTTCTGTTTAAGAAAGATTTAGTTTGAGGAAGTGGAGTGACATCCATGCCGATATGTTGCTTAGTAGGTTAGTAATGTGAGAGGAGACTGAAGGGGTGAGGTGAGGGGTAGAAAGATAGATTTGTATGTCATCAGCATAGAGATGGTACTTAAAGCCATGGGAGTTTATAAAGTGACCAAGGGAGGAGGTATAGATGGAGAAGAGAAGGGGTCCAAGGATAGAACCTTGAGGGACCCCTACAGAAAGAGGAAGTAGAAAGGAGGAGACTGAGTTATAGGTAATGCTGAAGGAGCGCTGCGATAGGTAGGAGAACCAGGAGAGAGCAGAGTCTCGAGGAGTGGAGTTTTTTGAGGATGGGATGGTCAACAGTATCAAAAGCCGCAGAGAGGTCAAGTAGTAAGAGTATAGAGTAGTGGCCATTGGTTTTAGCAGTTAGTAGATCATTAGTGAGTTTTAGTAGGATAGTTTCAGTGGAGTGTAGTGAGCAAAAGCCAGACTGTAAAGGGTCAAGAATGCTGTTGTCAGTGAGGTAGGAGCTCAGGCGATTGTAGACTAAGCATTCTAAGAGTTTAGAGGTAAATGGGAGCAGGTTGATGGGTATAAAGTTGTTCAGGTTGGTGGGATCCAGCAAGAGCTTTTTAAGTATGGGAGTGATGTGTGCATGCTTTAGAGAGGTGGGGAAGGCACCATTAGAGATGTAGAGATTGAGGGTGTGAGTGAGGGAGCATAGGACAGAAGAAGAGTGACCGTAGTAGTTGTGAGGGAACAGGATCCAGGGGGCAGGTAGTGAGATGGGCTTCTGAGAACACTTTAGTGACCTCTTTAGTAGTAGCAAGGTCAAAAGAAGAAAGTGTTGAGGGAGGTTTAGTATAAGGTATGCTAAGTGGGATAGATGTCTGTGCAGTGGATATGCCCCTACGAATTGCATCAATCTTGTTTTTTAAATTATTTGCAATCTCGTAAGCAGTGAGTGAGTTACTGGGTGGAGGTGGAGAAAGTAGAGAGTTAAAAGTAGAGAAGAGATGACGAGGACTGGATGACAAGGTATTAACAAGAGTGACAAAGTATGCTTATTTGGCAGCATAGAGGGAGGAATTATATTTTAGGAAAGCAGATTTACTGTATATAGGGTGAATTCTTGGTGAGATTTGGTTTTACGCCACAATAGCTCGAGTGCACAGCTATGTCTCAAGATTTCTGGTGTCGCCAGTCTGCCACGGTTGTAATGGTCGGGGCCTGATACTTCGTGTCATTAGAGGAGCGAGTGAGTCTAGTGTGGATGAAAGCGAACTGTTGTAAACAGCAGTGGCCAGGTCAGGGCAGGACAGGGAAGAGATTCTTTCATAGAGGCGGTCAGTTGCAAAGTGGAAAAGAGAAGTGTTTAAGTTGTGAAGGTTTCTGTGGGTAATTGTTTGCTGCTTGGAGGGATAAGTGTTTGAAGACGATGACACTGTAAAGGTGATGAGATGGTGATCAGAGAGAGGAAAGGGGGTGTTTGTGAGGTTGTAGGGAATGCAAAGATGAGAGAAAACAAGGTCTAATGTATTCCTGTCAGAGTCACTAGAGGACTGTGTCCATTGTGTTAAGGCAAAAGATGAGGTTAGGTTGAAGAGTTGGGATGTAGTTGTAGCTAAAGTATTGTGTTTTTTTTAAGAAAATCCTTCAGTTTTTAGGTTTTCTTGGAGCAAAATTTGTATGCGAGTTACATATTTACAGCCAAGCTTTGGTAAATTTTATTGCTTTTAAGGCAAAGATTTGTAGATGAGCTATTAGAGGCAGGGTGGATGAACTAAGAAAATGACTCTGCCTAACTGAGTAACAACTTTTTAGATAATTTAGTGGATTTTCTAAGGAAGCTGAATATTCACTTCAAAATGTTTGTGAATATTCACTTTAATCAATCACATGAAAAGCAACTTCCTGTTTACTTATTTCATGTACACATGACTGGGTATTCTAAGCGAACAGAAATCTGCTTTTCACATGACTAGATCTTTGAAATGAAAATTCACAAAATTAAGGGACTCTCGCACATGGTTGAAAAAACACCTTACGAAACAGAACACAAGTCCATTGTTGTCCATTGGACAATGCACACAGATGCATAAAGATCAGTAATGCAATGATGCCTAAAAAAAGTGTGTGTGTGTGCGCTCAAGAAGTGGTACATGCACAATTATGCGCAAATTGAAGCAATTGCTGAGGATGAAGACAAATTTTACATATGTATCACCCTCTAGTGTACATAGGTTTTTTGTGTTTAGTTAGAGGCTTGCTAGAGGCCTGGGTATGAGTTAGCCTGGGTGTGAGTCAGCGAAGTTACCTTAGATTAGGCTTGAGGTCTCTGCAGGTCAGTTCTCTGATACCTCCCCTTGCTCTAGAAACTTGGAGGAGTTTCTAGAAGATGTGGGCGAGGGAAGGGAGAGGATGATCTGCATACTTAGGGTACTCTGGCCAATCCCCAGGCAGGAGCCTTGACATGGTGGGGCTAGGTCAGCCCTTAAATATGAGAAAGCCTGGCCAGCATGGGTGTCGGGTGGAAGATGCAGTGAGGAAGTGCTGTTGGAGTGGAGCCTGGAGGGGGGTCTGCATACAGACTGAAGCTAGACAGAAGGACCCTCACTGTACCACAGTCTACTGGGGATAGACAGTGTGTCAGCAGGGAAGGATCCAGCCCAGCTTAAGGCCTGAAAGCAGCCTCAACCATTAAGCTCTGGAACAGGACAGTGTGAGTACTTCTACACCCCCTGAGCCAAAGAAGGGAGAGAGCAGTCAGGTGCAATACCCAACTATTTCTTCCTGGGACTGCATTACTTGTGTGTTTCGGAATCCCTTGCCCTGGGACACTCCCCAAACAGCCAGGTGCATGAGTTGATTTTCATCTGGGGTCTGAGAAGGTTCATTTAAGGGGACTAAGTGCTCCTTGCAGAGACTGTTTGCTGATTTTTCACAAGGAAAGTGCAACTCTTGAAGGAGTAGAGAGCCTAGGATCCAGATTTGCGCTGTTTGCTGGATTTTTGCCAGTTTTCCTAAGAAGTTTGTCCTGCAAGTTGTTCAGTTCCATTGGGCATCCCATATACCCTTAGACCACATACAAGTTGTTAATCTCTAATAAAACAACAAAAATCACGTTCATGGATTGTTCACTGACTTTGGATGAGGTGTGGAAAATGCATGTTGCCTGGCTGTGCAGAGCTTAGGGAGACCCACAAACTCAGTGGCCCTCAAGAGGGTAGCACTACACATGTGTATATGCATGTTTATGAGTCTATACATGTATGTATGGGAGATCTTTACTAGTGCTTTGTCCTGTGTCCTGTCTGCACTTTTACTGTTCTTTCTGCCTGGAAACTGAGAAATGTCCATGGCGTCCAAAAAGCGTCCCTTTAGGTCAAAAGCAGTTTTAGACCAGCTAGAGAACAGTGATAGTAAATCAGAACCACTTGCAGAATTGAGTGATAATGATTCGTGGGGAAATTCATCATCAGACACTGAAAATGATTTTGCTCAACGATGTGCAAACTTGGCGCTATAATTCAAAATTCAGTGTTTTTGATTTGATTATATTATTGAATTAAATTTATTATATTATTATTTTTTATGATTATTTTTAAATTATAATTTATGATTTTGTGTTTCAAATTTTAACATACCGGGGATGTTTACTAGACTCTTGTTCGGACAGATTTCAGTGAGTTATTCCTAAAAATTACAGGCCTACAATAAAAAATACATATTTCCATGCAAAAAAAGTACCGCTTTGAGCACAGAAATATGGACATAATCAGACCGCTAGGGAGGTTAAACAATAAGAAAACATGCCATAACTCAAAGACTAAGCAACACAAAGGGCACAGTACAGGAAGGGGGGAAAGATCTCAATATGGGTGGGGGGGATCAGGAGGGCACAGTACTGAGATCAGTAGGGCACAGTACAGCATTCGAGATGCTCCCTGGGCCATCCTGTGACAGTTTAGTAAAAAGTGTGACTGTCCCAGCAAATCTGAGACAGTTGGCAAATATGATGCGATGAGAGATTATCATGGGGCCCCCATGCACTTGGGACCCCTGGGCTGAGCCCAGGCGTGCCCATTCATTAGGACAGCACTGCTTAAATGGTGAGAAACAGAAAAAGCACAACTGCTGGCAGGAAGCAGAGTCTAAACTGAAGAGGTGTCTGTACATACAGTATATAATTACTAATTATACATAGAAAATGGTTTTAAGAGATAAGATAATTGACACCCAGCTAATCACTTTCACATACCATTATATAAAAAAAATAGAAATGCTGTATATCTTCTTTGATCATACAAGATAACCTCCAGCTATCCAAAAGCTATCCTCCAGCTATCCAAAAAAATAGGAAAGGTCTACTGCAAAGGTTTGCTGATCAGGGATGGAAGATACCTTATAATTGAATCTGCCTTTCAGTTGTGTATTTAGACAAGAGAGACCAGAGGCAAAATAATAATTTGATATGTCCTGATTTATGAAGCTAAAAAGAAACACTATAGGCCAATGGTATGTAAAAAATGACAGTGAATGATTAGGCATGCTTCATTTTATATCTTTCACATTATTCT
Source organism: Staurois parvus (assembly GCF_062004578.1). NCBI lineage: Eukaryota > Metazoa > Chordata > Amphibia > Anura > Ranidae > Staurois > Staurois parvus. Next base: position 34,323,739 of record NW_028318083.1, on the reverse strand, counting down.
GCTGCTATAAACCACTTGAAAACGTTTAAGTTTTGACATTGATATTGAATGATAGAGATTAGAATACCTAGAAAAGATGTATCACTCACATGATAATTAAAAAAAGTAATTACCTAGTCTGGCAAACTTTTTCTACAAAAACACATACTCTCTGCACTATATGTCACAGAGATCATGAACCGTCACCTCTCTGACCATTTATTTCCTTCTATTCTGTTCTCACCAGGGGTGGACTGACAACTCATGGGGCCCCCGGGCAATAGGGGATCATGGGGCCTCTGTGTCTTTGCCCACACTCAAACCACACCCAAAAAAGCCTATGAAAGGTACCAAGGCAATCTCATGGGGCCCCCTACTGACTCCGGGCCCTCGGGCAGTGCCCGAGTTCTTGAATGGTCAGTCCGCCCCTGGTTCTCACTCACATGATCCAAGTACAGTGTGCTAAAGCCATATTCAGAATGCTTTAATCACTCTTCTGTACATGTGACAAGTATTCTTTGATTGCTCACTCTGCTATTTAAGAAGCAGAATACTTTAAGTGGATGCTTTCTCCCCTGCTATAAAAATCCCCGGAAAAGGTACCTCTGCATGCAGATCCTAAAACATCTACAAGTCTTATTTAGATGAAATACAGGTGTACCTCGGTTTACGAATGCCTCGGTTAACGTAATTTTCGGTTTACGAATGAAAATCCTCTGCTTTTACTAACAATAGCCAATGAGAGAGAATCAAAGTCGATAAAAAAAGGATCATGAATTCAAGGAAACAAAAGCCTGCTGTGAACAGTAAATATATCTTTTATATTGTCATTTTACAAGGTGTTAAAGGTGCCTTTACTTTATTTTTGAGGATGAATAATGGATAATGCTAATCTACTGTAAGCCCCGAAATGAGGTGTCTGCATTAGTTTTGTAATCTTTATTTTCAGTTAGTGATGCTGTGAATAACACAATTTTGTCCCTGAGTTGCTATACTCATCTCTCCACTGTGTTCACGGAAGAAGGCATAGCTGTCATGCAGGCTATACTTTAAATATGTCTGCCTTCGTTCATCTTCATTACATGGTGGATTGATAGGATTTGTACATTTATTCAGTCTTTTCAGCTCACGTTCACATTTCCATCAAGATCAGCATGTAAAATGCTTTTCGCCTGAAAAATGAAAACTAATGCAACCACCACATAAGGACTGGTAAGCTAAAATATATTAGTTTTTTGGGGTTTAGCAATGCAGTAAATGTAATATGGGCACATGACTGAACAAGTCTTTAGGTCATATCAAAATGTCATTTATATTTTATGTAATTAAATACTGTAACATACATACCTGTACGTATACAGTATAAAAGGGTGCTGACCCACAAATCATGGCATTGTAGAATGAAATGCTGAAACTTAAAAGACTTTGCCTATGGGGTATTTATTAAAATTGGTGCATGCAGAATCTGGGGCAGCTGAGCATTCTAACTAATTAGATTCTAACTTCAGCTTGTTACATTAAGCTTTTACAATAAAACCTACAAACTGATTGGTTACCATGCACAGCTGCACCAGATTCAGTGTGCACCAGTTTTAATAAATCTCCCCTATTGTGTCCAAATATACAGTAGACTCTTAAAAGAAGGTGGTCACACTGTGTGTACAATATGTTGGCCAGGCTATGGATATTCAAGTATATATTCTTAAAGCAGAACTCTAGTCATTTTTTTTACCATGCAGTGGGGCTGTGTCCCCACTGCATGGATCAGCTGCTTGGTTTTTCTACGGGCAAGGACAAAGTTCATACTCACCTGACCCACCGATCCTATGGAAAACCACGCTCACCCGTGGTCTTGTGCAGGGGAGGATCGATGGGTCAGGTGAGCGTATCTTCGATGCCCTCTCCCACAGAACAAAACGACCATTTAACCCGTGCAGTGCCGGGTTAAGTAGTTAATGAGCTTTACAGTAAGTGCTCACTAATTCACTATAGCTGTTGTCATTTTGGAACAATTTATTCTCAAAGTTCACGGTCATTCAAGTGATTCTCTCAGGCAAGTCAAGTCAGCAAACCCTGCTGCCATGGGAGCAGGAATATTGAATTTCTCTAGAGTACCTACAGCTACAGAGGTCAATGAGGACTTTTGTAAAGCTCATTTATTTTTTTCACTCCCTCCTTTAGTGTAGCTGCAGGTTTTACATTTTAAATTAGGGTACTTTACAAAAAATTAATTGTGCATTTAGACATCAGTAGGTACCTCATTACAATCAATGCAATAATTGCCTGTGATCAAGACAGTTGTAGTTGCGCTTTCCTATAATGTAAACTAAACCCCAACAATTGACCTTAACACTTACCTAACCTGCCCTTTATAAACTTCTGATGCTAAATTAACCTTTTGTTCTTTATATCTAGCTCATCTTGCATTGGTAGCATCTCTGCTCACATACCTCTGCTGACAGGTCCTCTCTCAATGGAAACCAGTGCTAAGCTGTTAGTGCCCAAATTAGTAATCTATTAGCATTTTAGTTAATAATGACTATTAAGGACTGGTAAGCTGCAATATATTTAACCACTTGCCCTCCACCCTATAGCAGAAGTACTGCTGCAGGGCTTCGCAAAATAAAAATAAAATAAATATACATGATTTGCATTTCCAGGTGGGGGGGGTGCACCACTATTGCCGGATAGGAATGTCAATCACTGGGTCCTGGCCAGCGATTCCTGGCTGGCACTCGGTGATCATTGGGCAAAGCTGACAGGGGAGAGACTTGTGTGTAAACAAATAAATTAGTCCAAAAGAGAATCTTCCCTCTTTTAACAAATAATCTACCTATATATACAACAGCAAAACTTTCCCCATATAATTATATACGTGAACTAACATAAAATCATAAAGTCCAGTGTCTCAGTGATCAAAAACAAATCATAAAAGTCCAGTGTCTCGATAATCAAAATGGTAGAACTAAAAAAGATATATTTCTTGCAACGTTGATTGTGTTCAATGATTTTTGTGAAAAACCTCAAAAATAAAGAAACTCACAATAGTGCATTACCATAACATAATAATAAAAAAAAAAAAAAAAAATTATATATATATATATATATATATATATATACACCTATATATACGCATACATGCACACACAAATGTGTATCATAAAATTGTGCAACACTAAGTGATATAAAATAGTGAAACACTTGTGAAAACCTTCCAAAAAGATAATAAAACACTCGTGCTCAAAAAAATTATGAAATCCTGAAGTGATCCACTCAGTGAGACTCCTACCCACACGTGACACTTCTAGTGAGTAAGGCAAATATACCCTTACCAACAGTAGAAAAAACCCACGCCTTTATAGTATAATTTGTAGAAATCCTCCAAAGGAACTTTCTCCTCCTCTCCTCCTTCACTTATTGTTAGGGTAATGATGTAATGCCATCCACATTCACAGGTCTATGATCATGGATTTACCAGGCTCCAGTATAATGGAAATTAACCATGACGTACCTCCATGTATATTCAGAGTAGTAACATTTTAATGAATCTGCTTACATTTAAAGTTAAAATTTGCGATTTGGAACAAAACCCCACTTTGTGGGGATTACCAGGCAGTTCCCACAGTTTTCCAGGCAGTTCACACACGAGTATCCAGCGATTCCCCAACAAAGATGGCCGCTGTAACACTTCCGGTTCCTGCTCCTTGCGTATGACGTCACTTCCTCTTGACGCGTTTCGTCACATCCGGGACTTAATCATAAGAGAGATTCTACCCATAGTAGTTGAAACCCACAAGTGTCCGGCGCAAATATAAATTGATATTTTTTGTCCCAATGGCTCCATCACTGTTGTGCTGGGTGTACTCATGCCCATCCCCACTTCATGCAGACCTCTGATAAGCTTGTGACTGGTCAGCAGCTACAGGAATGCCTTTTTTCCAGGCTTCCCTTATTCTGTCTTGTCACAACCTTGAAGTTTTGGACAGGGGCTTTGATGTACGAGTTGGCCTGGTAAAGAGATGACCAGGTCTGCATGGAGCTGAGGACCTGTGAGTCTGTGTCCTTTGCAATGATTGTACTGATCAGGAATGGGGAACAGATATGGAGGTGATCTGCATGGGGAGGGGAGAATCAGCTCCACACCATGTACAGTATGTGCCGGTCACCTGCAGATCTGCTGTAATAACCCCTACCCCTCAGAGGGAACTTCCTAGGAACACCGGCTAAAACTTGTAGGAAACTACTAGACAGGTTCCATTTAAACAAGTAACACTTGTCATACAGTCAAACCTACAAGGATTTGGGAAGGTGGGGCATACAGAGAGTAAGCTCACTTACAGTATGTTGTGTGACCTCTTTTGAAAGTCTTTCACAATTGAATTCAACACTGTCTATGAAGGGGAAATGCACTGCACCCAATATAAAGGAAAAAAAATATACAAATGGAAGAACAATTTCACCACCAACAACCCCAAGAAGAGGTGTGAAAATGTGGGATACTCTTCAGAGGAGTTGGTTCAAGCCAGTTTGGTAAAGGGTTTCAAAAAAGGTCTGGATATGTTTGTACTATAAATGCATAAAATATGAACAACTACTATTATTTATAAGACATATATTATATTATATTGTTATCATTGTAAAATGTTTATCTAGGGAGCAACCAACTATCTTTAAGGATTAGGAAAGATATTTTTTTCTTTTGTGGCAAATTTGACCATGTTCTATAGGGAAAAAAAGCACATAAGGAAAATTACAGGATACCAAATTGACACTTTTGTTAACACTTTTAAAATGATTTTATTTGTGGCAATTACTTTAAAATTCCTAAAACACGGTGTACTGTACAAAATGCCAAAACTACAAAAATGCAACTAAATTTCTTGCTCAGTCTTCAAAAAACAGACCAGTAGGTGTATTTTAATATAGTAATTGGAGTAAACGCATAATCCCATGCCAAAACCAACAAAACCACTGTTATTGTATAACTGGTGAAGGGGTGCTTGGTTTCTCGACATGTTTCCTAGACCTTGGTTCCACTATGTCAGAGAAGGTGGTGGTGTTAGTCTGAAGCAATATACTGTAGATATCCAATCACACTATAACCAGAGATCACCTTTCACAATATATATTTGATATCCATTTTTTTATGGAGTTGAGCTTCACAGTTATTCGATATGCTAAAATGAATTCCAATACCTAGTAAGTATTTGCAACTAGTGTGTACGATCTCTTGCTGTTGGTCACATTAAATAATCATTCAATGAATAAAATACAAAAAGTGGTGATATTGCTTTCACTCTTCCATGAAAACCAATTGGAATTCAGCTTTTAGAGCAATTATGAAATCTGAATTTCTATCCTGTTACTATGGGTCCGTGCACACCATTGCCATTTGCACAAGCTAATAAGCATACATGTTTAAGTATCTCCCCTTAGTTACCACCTTCCCTTTGTATTTACAGCAACATGTTATTAAGATTTTTCCATCATTCATGTTCTTTGTGTCTAAAGTAGGGCACGTCTAAGCGAAGGTAATTTTTAAAATGCTTTTGTGCTAAAAAAAAAAAAATGACAAGGTGTTATTTGTGTTACCCAGACCAGCAATTTCACACAAAAGTACAAAGCCATGTCTGGCACCTGAAGTCAGTGACATGTTGACCTTGGTGAGCCGATATCCATTACATGAGCTTTGGTATAATAACTCCAGGCTATACCTTTTCCTGTCAGTACAATACCTCAAAGACTGAATAGAATAAAGTTATATTTTCTAACCTTTGCTAAGTTTTTACGGATCATTAGCCGTGACTAATGTTCACCTACATTGGTCCAACTCCTATGTGTTGGCAAAAAGAATACATTATTATTTAAATGAAATCAAATTACACATTTACAGTTTTTGAATTAATGTATTTTTTACGATTAAGACATTTTAAAAAAAAATGGTTTACAGTTGTATAAAACAGAATAGTTTTTTTTCTGGGATTATTGGAGGATATAGCCTTGTTTCAGTAAGTCTCCAGAAGCAAATGTTTTGTGTCTCTTTGTAGAACAATAGACTTTACAATTAGTGTATAGTCTTAAGCTGTTTTCAAATAAAAAAAGGCTTTAATAGATATCAAGTTTTTTTATACAGACAATACGTTTAATAACAGAAACAATATATTTTGAGCAGGTATGAAAAAATGAAATAGAAGTGTTAATATTTTATTTTTAGCAATTAAAAAAATGGAAAATAAGTGAACAGAAGAGAAATTCATATCAAATCAATGTTTGGTGTGACCACCCTTTGCCTTCAAAACAGCATAAATTCTTCAAGGTACACTTGCACACAGTTTTTGAAGGAACTCGGCAGGTAGGTTGTTCCAAATATCTTGGATAACTAACCATAGATCTTCTGTGGATGTAGGCTGCCTCAAATGCTTCTCTCTTCATGTAATCCCAGACAGATTCCATGATGTTGAGATTAGGGCTCTGTGGGGCCAGGCCATCACTTTGAGGACTCCTTGTTCTTTTCTACGCTGAAGATAGTTCTTAAAGACATTGGCTCTATGTTTGGGGAAGTTGTCCTGGTGCAGAATAAATTTGGGGCCTATCACACATCTCCCTGTAGGTATGGTATGATGGATACGTATTTCTTGGTATCGAGTTCACCATTGATCCTGACCAAATCCCCAACTCCATATGCAGAAATGCAGTCCCAAACCCTACCATGCTTCACTGCTTCCTGCAGACACTCACATTTCTGCATATGGAGCACTGCTCTCCAGTCCTCCAGCAAACAAACTGCCTCCTTCTACAGCCAACTACTTCAAATTCTGACTCATTAGTCCAGAGCACCTTCTGCCATTTTTCTGCACCCCTCTGTTTTCATGCATAGTTGAATCTCTTGTTTCTGCATCAGAGGTACAGCTTTTTGGCTGCAATTCTTCCATGAAGGCCACTTTTAGCAAGACTTCTCCTGCTAGATCTGTGATGGTGGCACTGCTGGACATCATGCCATGTTGAAGGGAAGTAAGCATGATGTGTCTTTCATCTGCTGCATTAAGTTTCTTTGGCCGACCACTACGACTATCGTCCTCAACGTTGCCAATTTCTTTGTGGATTTTCAAAAGAGCTTGAACAGCACATCTTGAAACCCCAGTCTGCTTTGAAATATTTGCCTGGGAGAGACCTTGCTGATGCAGTATACCTACCTTGTGTTTTGTTGTTGTACTTAGCCATGCCATGGTGTATGACCTGTGACATGTCTTCCAAAACCTCACCTTAATAGCAGAGTTTGGCTGTTCCTAATCCAGTTTTAAGCCTCCAACACAGTTGTTTCTGTTTGATTTAATGGCTGTGTTTAAACCTATATATTAAATTGATGATCATTAGCACCCGCTTGGTATGACTGGTTACTCATACACCTGATCCTAGTCCTACAAAATCCCTGACTTTGTACAAGTGTAAGAATTAATGCTAGCTTGAAGCTTGGACGCTTGGAGAGATCAAGCCTGTTTAATGTGGGGGTGCAGTGAAAACTGTCAGGGGGGCAGAGGATGGTAGGTCAGCAGGGCACTGTACAGGGGTCAGTAGGGCAGAGGATAAGGTTAGCAGTTTGTAGGGCAGTGTACAAGATCAGCAGGGTGGAGGACAGGGGTTAGTAGTAAGTGATGCAGAGTTTAACAGTGGGAGGAGCTTAAAGGGGAACGATTAAACAGAATCTGTGCCTAGCCACTGTATACTTGCACACATATACCACAGCCATTGTATCCACACAATTCTACTTACTATGTCACAAGTGACAGTCTCACAGACAGACCTAAACTTCAGAATGAAGGATCCCTTTAGAAAATGTAAACGTTTCCAGTACATGTGATTTTCTGCACAGTAAAAAGTGATCACTTTGTCTGACTATGTAATATAAAATATAATGTATAAAGTGCAGGAGTAAGTAACATGAAAAAAACATATAAAGTGCGACAGCAGGACACACCCACCTATTCACTCCAGATTCTCCCCTTACATCAAGAATCCCCATCAGAGTTCTCCCTCAAACAGGGTCCTACCCCTTACATCGGGATCCCCATTGCACCCCCCAAAATCAGGGTACCCAGAGTCATCTCCCATATGTCAAGGTGCTCAGAGCCCCCCCCCCCTATATTAGTGTCCCCGGAGTTCCTCAGCCTTACCTCAGGGTACCCAGAGCCCCCCCTTACATCAGGGTCCCCAAAACCACTCTCTCTAACTGAGAATCCACAGAGTCACCCCCTATGTGTCAGGGTCCCCAGAGTCACCCTCTCATGTCAACGTCCCCACAGCCCCCCCCCCCTTAGAGTCCCCAGAGTTTCCCTTGTAACATCAGTTCCCCAGAGTACCCCCTTTACATCAGAGTCCCCCCTCATTCTTATATTAGGGTGCCAAAAGCCCCTCTTAAATTATAGGCAAAAAGAATACAGATAAAAGGAAGGGGACTCTTCTAAAGTCGGCCAAAGATGGGTTGGAATTTGAACGGGCCCAGCTAAGCTGGGTGAATTTTTGATCCATTTCTAGGCAGGCAGATTGTACTGAAGTTGATCTATTGATCCCTTCTGAACCAGTTGGGATTCGATCCATCTATGGCCGCCTTTAGTGTATGGCAAGCCTAAGAGTAGCCAAGTAAACCAATGCACATTAGGAAAGGGTTAAACTAAAGTAAACCATTTCACATGACAACAGAACTTTCATTATGCACTGCTGGGCTGACTCTACAGTCTATGCTGAGTGCTGACAGGTCAAAGCTGAACAATCACTGCACATTCCAGCTCAGCCTTATATACTTCCCGGCTGACTGTGTGCAGTGAACACTCAGAATAGATCAGATATTGAGATACACAGCGAACCCGGGAGTAAATAAAGCTGTTTGCAAAGTTCCATGACAAGGACAAGGGAGCTGCTGAATCTCTCAGTATGCCTCTGCATCTCTCCAGTGCCACAGTCCCAGGAGTTCAGTAGCTGGCCACGTGGTCCGGCAGGTGGGAGGCGGGCTGTTGGATTGGGGGGGACACAACTAACATCTGGGAGGGCGTAGCCTACCCCAACACTCCCCTAGATCAGCCATGGTTTGAAGCCAAAGGGTAGTCACACCAAATATTGATTTGATTTCAATTTTTCTTCTGTTCATTCACATTGCATTTTGTAAATTGATCAAAATAAACAATTAAAATATCTATTTTTGAAAGCATTCTTACTTAACAGCATTTCTTCACACTTGCCTAAAACATTTTCTCAGTACTGTATATCAGCACAAGGGGTTTGACTTACTATCAATTTGATGTGCCCCTTGTGCAGCTGGAAACATGACAGGCACTCATCAAGAGTGCCGACTATGGCCACCCTTTCTGCCCTCCTCCTCCATTCATAGAAGCTATTCTATAGTTTCAATGAATGAAACGTGATCTATTAATGGAGGTGGGGGGGCTTTAATTAATCTGCTCATCCTCCATTTATAGATCATTATTTCATTCATACAAACTATACTATGGTTCAATGAATGGAGGAGGTGGGCAGAAAGGGAGGGCATAGTCCACACTCTTGATGAGTGGCTAGTCACAGGTCCATTGGCTCTATTAACCCCCCACCACTCCAGAAATATACAGCGGTGGGGGTAGAGGGGGTTCAGAGGAGGAATATTTCAAGCAATGCTGGAGCCAGTAGCACAAGGAACACATTATACTTATAGTAAGTAATATCAGTGTTAGTTTTATGTTTTCTTAAACACATATTTTGCCCTTACTGTATAAAAATTAAAATGTATTAAGTGACAAAAGATTTTCAGAACACTAAGGGCTAAGAGACAACATAGCAAAAAATGCACACTTTCTGTCTGGCTTCCTCTGATTAAAACATTGGATCCAACCATTTAATAAGAGATGAATCACTCCTAAGACTCTTTCATTTGTCTAAGTTTCAGCTTCAGCTATTGACCTCTGTAAACAACAGACTTTTTACAAGAGGTTGTAATGAGATAAAGAAACAAATGGGAGAAGTAGAGAATGCCACCTGCTGACTATTATAAAGAAAGATAACATATGTACAAAACCTCTATAGAGATGGGTTGAAGATGAAGGGTGTTGACTAGGTAAATGTAAGATTACAAACACATGGGCAAATTAAAAAAATGGTTTGTATTACTTTAACCTGTCCTGCTAACTGTATGCATATATGCATCCTCACTCAAGTGGGTCTTTTTCTGTGGGGCCACATGTGCGCCTACCTATGTTTGTGCTGGAAGTTTTGGGACAATTTTTCTTTGATAATACAAAAAAAAATCAAGAAACATCCATTACCATTTACCAGCAAATGAAGCTCAATTTGTCCTGAAAAAAATGCGGTATAATTCACCAGGATATACTAAGTCGTTATTATGATATGTACAGCTTTAGTAACACAGGTCGAAGTTGCAAAAGTGGGCTCTGCTACTAAGATTTGTTTTTACCTTCATCATGAAGGGGATAACATTGTCATTTTACAGGTGTGGATTCATATGTTTGTTTTTTTGTAAAATGGCTAGCAAAATAATACAAGAGGCTTATCTAATGAATCAGTATTTACTCATTTAAAACATAACAATATTAACTCCTTCCCGCCGGCTGCACAGATGCGGGTGGGCCTTTATGCTGGGGAGCCGCATACAGTATATGCGTAACCAAAAAACAGACCTATGCTGACAGCGCGCACTGTGCATGCTCCCGGCACAGTTACCGGCGGCAAACGGAAAGCTCCCAATCTCTACTTGGGATCGGGAGCTTTCCAATCATGTGACCGCTGTCACAGCCAAACACGGCGGTCACATGATCACAAACCATGCCCCACCTCCCGATATCTAAATCCCCTAAAGGGCCTGGAGGCGCTGGCATCAAGGGGTTAAAGAATATGTAAACCCAACATTTCATATTCCAGATATGCGCCTGCTGTACCATGCACTTTTATGAAAAAGTATCTGCTCCTCTTTGAATTGCTTCCTTTGTGTGAAATTCCTGGTGTTCTGGCCAATTCCTCTGGTTTCCTAATAAAAACAGACCACACTAGGCAGGAGAACACACTGTGGTCAGTTCTCTAGCTATGTTAGGAACTAAGTCTGCTCTCCTCCAATCATCAGACTTCTCCTGACACGCCCCTCTCTGCACATCCTTTCACTGGGGAGAACATATGTGCAAAACCTCTATAGAGATGGGATGAAGATGGAGATGAAGGGTGTTGACTAGGTAAATGTAAGATTACACACACAAGGGTAAATAAAAAAAATTTGAATTTTGAATTATGAAAAAAGTAACTAGTTCTCTTTATTACTTCCTTTGTGTGAAATTCCTGGTGTTTCGGCCAATCCCTCTGGTTTCCTAATAAAAACAGACCACACTAGGCAGGAGAACACACCGTGGTCAGTTCTCTAGCTATGCTAGGAACTGAGTCTGGTCTCCTCCAATGATCAGACTTCTCCTGACATGCCCCCCTCTGCACAGCCTTTCACTGGGGAGATCAGTGTTCTGTTGTTTCGCCTTCCCCAGCATATATGTAGCTGAGAACAGAGGGAATGTGCCCTCAGAAAAAAGGGGGGAAAAGATTTATGTTTTTTATATCTATAGACAAATGTTTTGCCTTTTATTTCTATTTTAACCTGAATGGGCTGTTTTACAAGAGTGAGGGTTTACATATACTTTAAGAATAAGTAAAAAGAAAAAAATAGACATATAAAAAACAGTTATGTTTCTAAAAAACGCTACAGCAAAAACTACTAGGCAGCATTTATACATTTAAACATTATAAAAATGTTTCTGCAATTTTTCCGCACTGTGTTTCTATGGTAATGCCACTCATGCAATATTATCTGTGTACATGACAGGGAGTCTCTTAGACAAATGCTTCTTTTATTTGAAAGTTTCAAATCTATAACCAATTTGTCATAGTCACTGCCCACATTTATTGTTAATTTTTTTTAATAAGAAACAGGCGCTGAGTGACTAATTGCACTTAATATTCAAATTGCGCTGTGATGCCATATTTAACATAAGCTGCAGGTATGGATGGCAATAGGTTAGGCTCCTGGCCGCTATGATAATGAAATTAGGCCTTTGGAATTTGAAAACAAAAGCTTCATTACAGATATTACTGCTGGAAGCTGAACAGAAATGAGGTGGAATTGTTCAGTGTTTATGAGCTGCCAGTTTCTAAGGGTTGTACTGTATTAATAACCTTAAACCCCCATATCACACACCATAAACCACCAAGATGTAAACAACGCTCAAGGCAATCACAATGTGACACTCAGATGTGCTTAAATGGGAGAAGGTATGGTGTCATGCTGAGCACCATGAAACATAATGCTGACGCTGTTTCCTGCCTGGGAACTGCAGGCATCAATAAAAGTCACTCCTAGCTCTGCTTTGTAAACTGTTATAGACGGTGTTTGACAAACATAGTTTCCATACATCTCTGATACAGATTGTCTTACATCAACACTCTACTCCATTCCATTCCATTACAATTAAAGAGAAGCCTCTAAAGATTCAAAATATCTAATACATCAAATTAAATTATATAGGGGTGTATTTAAAAAAAAAAAAAAGAGCTATTTGTCCTGTGAAGCTGCATATACATTTATTCTGTGCAAATGGGGGCAAAAATGAATGTTATTGGGCTAGTTTCTCTTCGGATTGAATATTATTCATTTTTCATTATAGACTGAATCAGGACAATACTGATTTATAGCCACTAGATGGAGCTGGTGACCATATGAAATATTTACTATGATTGTCTACTCCATCTAGTGGCCAAAATGCATTTTTTTTCTGGATTCACTACACTGTATGAATGAAAAATATTTGACCTGGGGAAAAAAATTGCCTAACAAAATTTGTTTTGGCCCCTAAGAGCACAAAATGAGTGTGCATGCAGCTTCACAGGGAACTGGACTTTTTTCACATACACCCCTTATGTGTATAATATTCTATAGGCCTCCTAGGCAATGTTGTGCTTGGTGAGCTTAGATATATTTGCAGCAATGGGGCCCTAAAAATTAGGTTAATACATTGACCATAAACATTCTGGAGGGAATTAAAGTATCACAAAACACACATCATTAAAAACTATCAATACATACTGTATTACATGCTGTTCATACTCACTCATTCACTATGGGATTTGTTTTCTGTGTTCTCCAAAAAATCTGATTGATCCTCCTGTTGTTCATCTCCCGCTCCGGTTCCATATCCCCAGTGAGTTGGGAATTTTGCAGAGCAGTGTTGGCAGCTGCTGCACATCCTCAGTTTTCAGTGAGTTTCAGTGCTGAGCGGTTTCTACCTAGCAGCCCATGTAACTATAGAGTCACACATGTGGGTGTACACAGTGTGGAAAATGACAGCCCACTCCCTCCCTTCTCCATGCCCACTAACTAGCTAAACACAATGTGAGTGGGATATCTCTCGATTGACGGAGGCTTCACCTCCCTCTTATTCTAAAACACAGGCTGGAGGGGAGTGACACATATTTATATGACAGTTTTAAACAGTTTATTGAGATTAATTATTTTCACTCTGTATTCCAAAGGCTGCTTTTCTTAACATGTGACCAGAATTTCCTCCTGCCACTGTTTCCCTGCAGACAGGCTGGAAAAAAGCTGGGTCATGTGACAGCTGTATATCGATTAGGAAAAAAGTACAGGTGTACCTCGTTTTACGAACGCCTTGGTTAACATAATTTTCAGTTTACAAATGAAAATCCATTGAAAATAATGCCTTGGTTTACAAATTGTTTTCGCAATACGAAGTGTATGTCAGTGCCGATTTTTAAATGCAATTGCCGACTTTTTTTTTTCTTCACTATAGTTCACAGAATTAGCTGTCAATTTCCCCGGAGTTAAAGGAAACTGTTTCTTTTATCTCGAGAAAGAAACTAAAAGGAAACATTGTTTCTTTTAACTCAGTGAAATAAACTAAAAGGAAACTGTCTTTCTTTTAGCAGGGGGGAAAGTGACAGCTGATTCTCTGAACTATAGTGAAGAACAAAAAAAGCTGGTAATTACATTTAAAATCCGGAACTGACCTATAGTGACAGCGACTTTTTTTTACTTTTTTCTGACCTCCGGAATGGATTAATTGGTTTTCAATGCATCCCTATGGGAAACCGTATTTCAGTTTACGATTTTTTCAGAATACGAAATGTCATAGAGAATGCATTACATTCGTAAACCGAGGTACACCTGTATTTAGATTATATTTTAATACAATAATTACAGTGCCATCATCCACTTACATAAAAGAAGGCATAAAGTAAATTAAAGTGTGTTCGCACTTTAAGCAAACCATCAGCCTTCTATTCTACTTTATCTAATATTGCATATGGGTTTGGGATCTTCAGCCATCTTGAGTGGCCAGGCCAGGATGATGTTAATTCATGACAGCACCCAGCATATGCAGGGATTGTAAAACTCATTGTACACTATTAGGGCTCTTTAATATCAGCAGCTTTGTTATACCGCAATCTATGATGTGTGCTGTGAAGGAAGCAGAACTGATGCTTTATAAATGGCTCAGTGCATTACTTTATTGCAATTTTATTGAAATGTCACAAAGTAATATTTTATTAATCTTTATTCACTTGGTTGCGGTGATGTACAGTGTCGCAAAATGCTATGCTGAGAAAAGTAGCTCATGTTCTCCTTTTTTTTTTTAGCATACACTCATAGGACTAAAGGCAAACTGGCTTGTCTATGTGTTGGGATTGCGTTGGCCAAGGTTGCTCAGCATTGTCTAATGCATATGATGGTAATGGGTGCTAAAGAGTTTGTGATGAGGATGGAAATTCCTTTTATTGCAGAGGAGACATATGTCTTGCCTGCAATGAAAAAACATTGTGCTTGCAAATATATTTTTACCTAAAGTTCCACTTTAAGCAGCTTTCTACATTTAGACTGGGTTCACACTTGTGCGGTGCGGTATATCGCATGTGATTCGCACAGGAACCGCACTGCATTCCTCTGCAAATTACAGGCGAATTGTGTGCGGTGCAATTGGAGCCATACATTTTCTTTGGTTCCAATTGCACCACATCCTCACCAAAAATGTGCAGAACTTTTTTTGGTCTGCACTAGAATAGAATCGCATGTGTATTCACACCCATGCGATGCGATGCAATTCTGCACATCACACTGCATTTTGCGGACTGATTTTGGGGTGTTGTTAACATACACACCGGCAGAGGTTTGCACGAACGGGGTGCAATTGTGATGCGGTGTGGAATTCACACAGAAAACCCTGCAAATTCCGCACTGCATCAGTGTGACTCCAAGCTGATAGGCGATTTCTATTCTGATTGCTGTTCTCCTTTGAACTGATCTAGCCCTCAGTGAAAGTTATAGAGATGTGACATCAGATTTTATTGCATCTGACCTACGGACATGCAGATACTGTCAGTTTAAAGTTCAGCTACCTAGGTATGCAGATTATTTTTCTTGTTTAGATTAATAAAACTCAGTGCAGCTCAGAACAATTTTCTTTTCCTAACAGATTACTTTTTTAAAGGGGTTTCCACTAGGGCAGATATAGCCTGTCTAATGAGGGGGTGCAGTGACAACTGTCAGGGGGACAGAGGATGGGAGGTCAGCAGGGCAATGTACGGGGGTCAGTGGGGCAGAGGATAAGGATAGTAATTTGTAGGGCAGTATACAGGATCAGCAGGGTGGAGGATAGGGGTTAGTAGTAAGTAATGCAGACTTCAAAGGCCAGTAGTAGATCAGGCAAAGTTCCGAGGTCAGTAATAAGTGATGTAGAAGACAAATTTTGCATAACAGTGGGGGAAGCTTAAAGGGAAATGATTAAACAGAATCTGTGCCTAGTCACTGTATACTTTGCACACATACAACAGTCAAGGTATCTGCAAAATACTACTTACTATGTCACAAGCGACAGTCTCATAGATGTAAACCTCAGAATGAAGGATCATTTTAGAAAATGTAAACCTTTCAATCACATATGCTTTTCTGCACAGTAAAAGTGATCACTTTGTCTGACTATGTATGGTACAATATAATGTATAAAGTGCAGGAGTAGGTAACGTGCAAAACAACATATAAAGTGCAGCATCAGGATACGCATACCTGTTCACATCGGATTCCCCCCTTACATTAAGTATGCCTATCGGAGTTCCCCATCAAACAGGGTCCTCTTCCTTACGTCAGGGTCCCCAAAGTCATCCCCCTTATGTCAGGATCCCCAGAGCCCCTCCCCCCCTTACATCAGTGTCCTCGGAGATATTAAGCCTTACCTCAGGGTCTACAAAACCATCCACCTTGAATCAGAATCCCCAAAGTCACCCCACTATCAGGGTCCTTAGAGTCACCCCCTATGTCATTGTTCCCAAAGTCATCATATCCTCTCTTACATCAGTGTCTCCATATCCCCCTCTATTTAAATTAGGGTCCCTAGAATCAATTTCCTGGGGAGAGACCCCAAGGTTTCCCCAGTCAGTGTTGATGGGAGAATCCCCCCCCACAGCACTATTGTGTTCTGCCGGTGCGAAGCCTTCCCAGATCGCAGAACGGATCGACTACTGCTAGCAACTATAGCTGCTGGCAGTAAATGCATGTAAAAAATCTGACAAGTTGGTTATACCCAAGTTGATCAATGGATCAACTTGGGTACAACCACCCTGCCCATAGATGGAATGAATCTTGGCCAGTCCTTTCAGAACCAGCTGAGATTCGATCCATCTATGGCCAGATTTAATGTATTGCCAGCCTAAGAGAAGCCAAGCAAACCAATGCACAGTAGGAAAGGATTAAATCAAAGTAAACCATCTCACAGAACATTCACTACACACTGCTGGGCTGACTCTCCAGTCTATGATGAGTGCTGACAGGTCAGTGATGAACAATCACTGCACATTCCAGCTCATCCTTACTGTATATACTTTCCAGCTGACTGTGTGCAATGAACACTCAGAACAGATCAGATATGGAGATACATAGTAAACCCGGGAGTAGACATGGCTGTTTGCAAAGTTCCATGACAAGGAGAAGGGAGCTGCTGAAGCTGTGTGCCCCTGCATCTCTCCACTGCCCTGGTTACAGACGGAGTTTAGCAGTTGGCTACAGGGTCCAGGGGAGGTAGGCTGTTGGATTTGGGGGGGACAACTGAAATCTGGGGGGGCTATCCCTCCCCAGCACCCCCCTAGATCCGCCCTTGGTTTCCACCA
The DNA here is from genome assembly GCF_062004578.1 of Staurois parvus. Lineage (NCBI taxonomy): Eukaryota > Metazoa > Chordata > Amphibia > Anura > Ranidae > Staurois > Staurois parvus. The sequence continues at coordinate 34,306,552 of NW_028318083.1, read as the reverse complement.
TTTAGAAGTTTTCTTTAATCTAGGTACACGTTTGTATAGAAATATGTACAGTCACCTCAACTGTACACTCTTATTGTCTGGGTGCCCCAGCAATCAAATGATCCCTAGCAACTCTTCAGCAACTCTTCAGCAGTGCAAATTTTGATGCCAAATTTAAATCTAGTTTAATCATAGTCCTTTGACTAAAATGCCATTTTAGTTTTAGTCATATTTTAGTCATCTGAATTGTTTTAGTTTTAGTCGTATTTTAGATGAATCTCCAGTACATTTTAGTCGACTAAAATCTGATGGGTTTTGTTAAATTGTAATGCATTATTTAAGAATTTATCTAGAATTTTCAAACTCCTGGATATATATTTATATACTCCTGGATTTAAAATCTAATAACATGTTATTATTTATGCTATTAAGGTTTGAACATGTACTACAGACACAGATTTAGGCTGCACATGGGGATGGGGAAGTAAATGGGAGTGAGGGAGTGCACAGGGCAGAGAACTGGACGGTCTGGGGTAGCTGTTAATTTACACAGTTCTAAGCACTGCTTCCTTGCTGGGAGGGGAAACACTCACCATGTCACATCCAGGCACGGATTCGCTGGGAGCTTTTCTGTGGTTTGCAGGGCATTATTCCAGGCAGCAGGTAGAGGGAGCTTGCATCTCTCAGACAATACTGCTTGCCGAGTCAGGGGGGCTGGGACTTTAACAGACAGACTGAGCTCCAAGGAAATCAGGAGTTCAGGTGGGTAAAATTCCCTCCCTTACATTTTTGTTCTGTTTTTGTACATTGGCAAAAAATGTATTTGATTTGCATCATAGTTTTCGTCAATTGACAAAAATAGAAATCTTTTCTCATTTAATTTTCGTCACTGAAAACATGCAGCTGATGAGAATTATGAAAAAAAATATTTTCGTCAACGAAATTAGCAATGGTCCTAAGGTGGTCCTAAGTACTAGAATATTAACATTATTGAATTCAGTACTCAAGGCTAATTAAAGCAGAAAATAGTCATCCATCTCTGTCACAAAACTCATAACCCCATTTGTACGGTTTAGCTAATGCTTTGGAAAAATTCTAACCTGCTGTATTTGTGCCTTTACTCCTTTCTATTGGTGTTGGCCACTCAACGTTTAGCTCTACCTTTGCATGTCTCTGGCTTTAGAGATATTGGTTAACTGTGTTCATGCAGTTCAAGAAGAAAAAATGTTGGAGACAGATGATGACGACATCCAGGCAGGGCTCACTTAACATCTCGGCACAGTCCGAATGATTTGCAAACTGAGCATGCGCGAGTGACATCACCATGGAAGCATAACAACATTATCTCAGCAACGCAAATACTTTAGAGAATTTTGATTAGACCAACAAGGAGTATGTATAATCTGTATGCAAATAAGGAAAAGTTGTATTGTTGACCAGGGGCGGACTGACCGTTTGGAAACTCGGGCACTGCCCGAGGGCCCGGGGTCAGTAGGGGGCCCCATGAGATGCCCCTGGTACCTTTTTCATAGGCTTTTTTGAGTTTGGGCAAGGACACAAGGCCCCATGATCCCCTATTGCCAGGGGCCCCATGATCCCCTATTGCCCAGGGGCACCATGAGTTGTCAGTCCACCCCTGCTGTTGACTTTACTTCACTTTAAATGCAAACAATAAAAAAGTACAGATGTACAGTACATTACATAAAATAAATAAAAAAGATACAGTGCATACACAAAACACTGGCATAGAATTTAAACCTTCCTGTAAAAAGCAAAACAAAAAACCCCCCAAAAACTTTACTTTTTATACAAATTGCACAGTCTGCATGACTATACAACTGAGAAAAATCTATTTCTATAGCTGTGTAAAATTTTGAAACCTAAAAGAGCTGATGCACAAAAAACAAATGCTTTGTTCTGTAAATGTGTTCAGAATTTGCTTGACACGTCATCTTAAAGTGATATTAAACCCCAAAACAAAAATGTATTAAATTGCAGCTTACCAATTCCTAGATGTGGTGGCTGCATTAATTTTCTTTTTTTTTAAATGGTTTTTGTTCTCCTTTATTTCTCTACTTACTTTAACAGACCAAGCTGTCCAAACAAATTAGCAGTTAAAGGGTTTATTTATTTATTTCAGGTACTTATATAGCGCCATCAATTTACGTAGTGCTTTACATATATATTGCACATTCACATCAGTCCCTAACCCTCAAGGGGTGTACAATCTAAGGTCCCTAACTCACATTCATACATACACATACTAGGGCAAATTTAGACAGGATCCAATTCACCTACCAGCATGTCTTTGGAGTGTGGGAGGAAACCGGAGTACCTGGAGGAAACCCACACAAGCACAGGGAGAACATGCAAACTTCAGGCAGGTGGTGCTGTGGTTGGGATTCAAACCAACGACCCTATTACTGCCAGGCCGAAATGCTAACCATTTAGCCACTGTGCTGCCCACAGCAAACCATTTTCCACTGGCAGGGGTGCTTACATTGATCAGCTTTTATTCATTTATGTAAAATCTTTATCCCAAAAGGAAAAAAACTGTTGCTGTAACTGATTATAAAGTGCTACCTGGATTCGGGATTTAATTTGTTAGTCACGTCCATCAAAATCTGCTAGTCTAACACTTCCAAGACTGACAATGTTGCTGTCCAAAGGTGTCTGCTTTACTACTAAATCCAGAATGCAGATATCTCAAAGCTGGACATGCACAGGTCAGCTGGCTGATCGAAAAACACTGAACTGATTCCCCCATATATACTCATAGGCCAATTTCGCTCCTAAGCTCTGAAGTGTTACTTGCAGGATCACCATGTGAATAAAGGAAAAAAAAGCCTAAAAGAAAACGAATTCTGCGACTACAAGTAAGGATGGGTAATCTGCAATATATTACATTTTGTTTTTGGGTTCAATACCACTTTAACTCTCATATTTCAGTAAATGTTAGAAACAAAAAGTAGAACAATGTTTGGTGACAAGTGAAAAAAAATTTATTTCTTAATATTTGAGGAAACTGGGGTAAGAGAGTTACAGAAAGTGTTCTGGAATACAGAAGGTTTAATGGAGCTCTGCCATGAGTCACCTAGGCACTGCACAGAACGACTCTATATAGCTAGAGGCTAGCTATTAAAATTGGTGAGCAAGAAAGGAGACTGGAACTCACTTGAAATAAATTAGTTTTTTTTGGGGGGGGGGTTTATTATTATTACTTTTTTTTTTTAGAGGACCCATTTACTAGACAACCAATGTCAGTAACCTTCCAGCACTGAATACAAACTATTTAACATAGGAAATATTGTACAAGGTAATGCACAGTATATACCACAAGGCCTAATAGTATTAATACCTACATTTAGCTTTTCCATGATTTAAAAATACTCCCTTCATTAATTATAGCAAATTATTTTGTTTAGTTGATAAACTTTGTGCAGTTTTTGCCTACAATTGTAAACTTTACGATATAAAATAAAATTGCACACTGTACAGACCTACACACTTTAGGCATGATTCGCATATTTTTGTAACATGCGGTAACACATTGCAAGGACCTGCGCTAAGTATACCACAATGAACAGATGTAAACCGTCTGTGTGTTGTAGTGTGCTGGAAAAAAAGGTGCAGGTCCATTAAAAGATCTATTTTGGTGCATTGGTGAGCCATTCGAAATGCATGACCTAGCATTAATGTGTGTGCAGCACCACACCACACTACACAGATCTGAATACAACCGTTTTTATCATTTACAGCCAGACATAGAAGTTTCAAATCATGGGTCACAGGAAAGAAAATCACTAATTTCCCCATCAATACAGTCAGTGTTGAGGGTTAAATCCCTCCTCGCTAACTGCTAGCAATATTCGCATGTAAAATCCAACAGGCGGGTTGTACCCAAGTTGGTCGATCAACTTGGGTACATTCAGCATGCCCATTGATGGTTCACATCTCAGCCGGTCCCTGCTGAACCAGCCGAGATCTGGATCATCTATGGGATGGCTAAATGTACCCCAGTTGATCAATCAACTTGGATACACCAAGTCTGTCAGATTTTACATGCGATTATTGCTAGCAGCTAGTGGGGAGGGATTCCCCCTCAACACTGACTGTATCAATGGGGGAATCAAGCAAAGTTCTTTCCTGCAACCCATGATTGCAGGAAAGAAAATCACTCCATCTATGGCAGGCTTAACACAGTGGCTGTTAACCTACGAGGTATAAAGGGATGTTAATTGAGGCCCCTGACATCAGCAAAAAGACACAAATAATATTCAGTATTGCTAGAGAAGACTGCAAACGTACTAGAGGAAATGATGGTCAAAGACTGTGGATATGCTGCTATGATTAGAGCAGTCTTTCTCAACGAGGGTTCTGTGGAACTCTTGGGTTCATCCAGTGTATTCTTCTCACTGACCACCAATACAAGGGATATTCTTTCCAGTGACCACCATTGTAAGTTTTCTTTCCAGTGACCACCAATGTCAGGAGTACTCTTCCCACTGACCACCAATGTAAGGTGTATTCTTCCCACTGACCACCAATGTAAAGAGCATTCTTTCCACTGACCACCTCTGTATGGAGCACTCTTCCCAGTGACCACCAATGTAAGGAGCATTCTTTCCACTGACCACCACTGTATGGAGCACTCTTCCCAGTGACCACCAAAGTATGAAGTACTCTTTTTGCTATACACCAATATAAGAAGCATTCTTCCCACTGTCCACCCAGTCCTTTGAGTTGTGGACATTGGTGGTGGATCCCTGAGACTTGAATATTATTTTAAGGATTCCTCCATGTCAAAGAAGTTGAGAAAGGCTGGGTTAAAGGCTTGAGACATACTTCATAAGACAGTGACAGACTCAAAATGTGTTACATGAAACTAGTAGAGATCCTGATGTTACTCCTGATGTTATAAAGCAATGCTCTCATTACAGGCTGCTGGGGTGCACGGGCCACACAACAAGTACTTGGGGCTGCAAGTTGGGCACCAGGGATGTAATGAGACCTCAAGGATGATCAGTTGTTGTGGGTTTCATACTTTTTTGTTTTTTCTGCCTTAATCAATAACAGCAGATGATCATGTTTTTCAATTCATGTTTTAATTATAATACACATATCCAACATGCAAAACATATGTAATATCTACTAAAAGCATTTAAAACTGTTCGGTGCCATCTAGTGTTTTCAAGCTGCAACAGTTATCTTCGCCTACTAAGTAAAACTTTGACATGTTTCCTCAAGGCAGGTTCACAAATTTCAATTCAATATGATGTGCATTTTTAGAATTGTTTATACAGTGCCTCATCTGTGTCTTATTGAGTTTCCAGTAAACTTCACACAATTTTCCAGGAGATGTTCCAACTCTTTTTGTTGTTGAGCAAAGGATGCTTGACACATTTTGACATCCAGAATCTCAGATAATTGGGGCAATCCTAGGCATGTTTTGTATGACCTTCTTTTGGTATACTTTCACTCTAACACATAGCTCTTCACTCATGTTAATGACAATATAACAACTGTAGCATACCATGGGTATGATAACAATGATGAATAGGTACGTGTATTTATTATGATAAAATATTCTCAATTCTGCAAAGCTGATTTAGAGCTTTCAGCAGATGCCTTGTGCTATAAATGTATCATAGTGCTAGCATACATGGGAGATGTGTGACTCCTGTGAGATCAGATTCATTGTGTAATGGTATTAAAATAATAAGAGGAACATAATTCAGCAATGTCATGATTGTGCAAGTCCAAAGAGGTGATGGATTTAAATCTTTTTGTATAGAAAATATTTGTGTAGTCATAGTTGACTGTAACAAGCATGTAGCTAAAGTGATTTCATGATGACTTGGGCTGTGTCATAAGAATAATACATTTGGTTTAGTGATCAATGTATACATCTCTTATACTTATTTTGTGGCTATACAATATTCAGTGCTTGCAGGTGAAGTAATTGACTAGATTGTTAATTGTTATAATTAGGCCAGGGGTCTCCAAACATTCTAAACAAAGGGCACATTTACTGTCCTTCAGGGGCAGGCTGTGGCTGGTGGGAAAAGAAATTGCCCTGCCATCAATGGGAGTAAGCAGTACCCCATCATTAGTCTTAGTGGGAGGAATAGTGTCCAATTGTTGGTATCAGTGGCAGAAATAGTTTCCCATTGTTGGTATCAGTGGCATGAATAGTGTCCAATTGTTGGTATCAGTGGCAGCAATAGTGTCCAATTGTTGGTATCAGTGGCAGAAATAGTGTCCCATTGTTGGTATCAGTGGCAGAAATAGTGTCCCATTGTTGGTATCAGTGGCATGAATAGTGTCCCATTGTTGGTATCAGGGGCAGAAATAGTGTCCAATTGTTGGTATCAGTGGCAGGAATAGTGTTCCATTGTTGGTATCAGTGGCAGGAATAGTGTTCCATGGTTGGTATCAGTGGCAGGAATAGTGTCCCGTTGTTGGTATCAGTGGCAGGAATAGTGTCCCGTTGTTGGTATCAGTGACAGGAATAGTGTCCCATTGTTGGTATCAGTGGCAGGAATAGTGTCCCATTGTTGATGCCATTGGGAGGAATGGTGCCCCATCATTGGCATCAGTTGGAGGAATAGTGCCCATGAGGGCCCGATAAAGACAAGCAAAGAGCAGTAACGAGCAGTAACGAGCCACCTGGGCCACAGTTTGGAGACCACTAAATTAGACCGTGGAGGGGTTATGACATGAGGAATAACAATCGCTTCTGGAAAAAGCTTTAGTAATTGTGCAAACATTTTCCAGCATAGTTGATAATTGATTTGATTGGTAAGTAACAGGGGCGGACTGACAACTCATGGGGCCCCTGGGCAATAGGGGATCATGGGGCCCCTGTGTCCTTGCCCAAACTCAAAAAAGCCTATGTAAAAGGTACCAGGGGCATCTCATGGGGCCCCTTACTGACACCCGGGCCCTCGGACAGTGCCCGAGTTTCCAAATGGTCAGTCCGCCCCTGGTAAGTAATCATCTCATTTTGTGCATAGTGACGATAATGAACCTTTATTCAGTGCAAGTGTGGCATTGTATTTTTGCCCAAAGTTAGCAAAAAATTGCATGTGGCCTTCAAAAAGCTGATGGGCTAACATATCAAAACCAGTCAGTCATTCTCCCATGTATGACAGCCTTATGTGTAGAGGTTCGCAGAGAAGACCAACAGCACCCATAAGAAGCTGTGAAAGCCATGGCACTTTCTTTCCTATCCTACTGATCTTCATATCCCATTAAAGCTGCTAACAGTCAGGCTTCCTCAACATTCATACCCCTTACATCACCGTCTACATTTCCACCTAGTAATAATCTTTTTAATTTCTATGTATAAAGCTAATTTTAGCCCTTACACCTGATTATCTACAAGCTACATTATCATGACATTCTAGATGGTCTTTTCTGATACAGATCTTCCTAGTTCACAATCACGGTCCCCAGAAGTAAAATATTCAGGATTATAAGCACCAAACCTCTTCCAAAGGAGCCAAATATCAAAAGATGATTTACACAATCTAACCTGAGTTTGGTGCAATATACAAAGTTATGATCCAGATATTAGACATGATGTGAGATGTTCTTCAAGTGCACTAGATGGTCTTTCAGAATCTACATTACTATAAAGTTCTAGATTGTCATCTCTGGTTCAGATTTTGTCTAATTCACAGTTACATCACACAGAGGTAAAATATTTCTATCCACATTACGTACAATGACCAGTTCAGTGATATAAATACTGGAATTCTTCTAAGGAACCGTATATCTAAAACTGATCTATACAGTCTAACCTGAACTTGGTGCATTGTGACATTCCACATCTTAAACATGATAGCAGATGTTCACCAAGTATACAGTTGCAAGAAAAAGTATGTGAACCCCTTGGGATTACGTGGAGTTTTGCATGAATTGGGCATAAAATGTGCTCTGAACATCATCTAAGTCACAACAATAGAAGAACACAGTCTGCTGAACATAATACTACACAAACATTAGATGTTGCCATGGTTTAATTGCACATAACAGTTAAACATTCACAGTGCAGGGAGGAAAAATATGTGAGGCCCTAGCTTAATGACTTTTCCCAAAGCTAATTGGAGCCAGGAGTGAGCCAACCTTGACTCCAATCAGTGTGATGATATTGGATTTGTTGCTGACAGCTGTCCTGCCCTTAAAAAACACACACCTCTTTTGGGTTTACTGGTTTCAAGAAGCACTGTCTGATGTGAACCGTGCCTCGAAGAAAAGAGCTCTCAGAAGACCTACGATCAAGAATTGCTGACTTGCATGAAGCTGGAAAGGGTTACAAAAGTATCTCCAAAAGCCTTGTTGTTCATGTGTCCACGGTAAGACAGACTGTCTACAAATGGAGAAAGTTTAGCACTGTTGCTACTCTCCCTAGGCGTGGTTGTCCTGTAAAAATGACTGCAAGAGCACAGCGCAGAATGCTGCATGAGGTAAAGAAGAATCCCAGAGTGTCAGCTAAAGACCTACAGAAATTTCTGGCACATGCTAACATTTTTGTTGACACATCTACAATAAGGAAAACATTAAACAAGAATGGAGTACATGGGAGGACACCACGGAGGAAGCCATTGCTGTCCAAAAAGAATATTGTAGCACATTTGAAGTTTGCAAAAGAGCACCTGGATGTTCCACAGCACTACTGGCAAAATATACTCTGGACAGATGAAACCAAGATTGAGTTGTTTGGGAAGAACACACAACATTATGTGTGGAGAAAAAAAGGCACAGCACACCAACATCAAAACCTCATCCATACTGTAAAACATGGCGGAGGGAGCATCATGGTTTGGGGCTGCTTTGCTGCCTCAGGGCCTGGATGGATTGTTGTCATTGATGGGAAAATGAATGCCAGAGTTTATCAAGACATTTTGCAGGAAAACGTACGACCATCTGTCCGCCAACTGAAGCTCCGCAGAGGATGGGTGATGGACAATGACCCATAGCATACAAGTAATTCAACAAAACAATGGCTGCAACAGCACAGAATATGCCTTCTGGAGTGGCCCAGTCAGAGTCCTGACCTCAACCCGATTGAAATGATGTGGCATGACCTTAAGAGCGATTCACACCAGACATCCCAAGAATATTGCTACACTGAAACAGTTTTGTGAAGAGGAGTGGTCCAAAATTACTCCAGATCGTTGTGCAGGTCTGATCTGCAACTACAGGGAATGTTTGGTTGAGGTTATTGCTGCCAAAGGAGGGTCAACCAGTTATTAAGTCTAAAGGTTCACATACTTTTTCCTCCCTGTACTGTGAATGTTTACATGTTATGTGCAATTAAACCATGGCAACATCTAATGTTTGTGTAGTATTATGTTCAGAAGACTGTGTTCTTCTATTGTTGTGACTTAGATGACGTTCAGAGCACATTTCATGCCCAATTCATGCAAAACTCCACGTAATCCCAAGGGGTTCACATACTTTTTATTGCAACTGTATAGATTTCTACAATCTACATTACTATAAAGTCATTTCTGCTCCAGATGTTATCTAGTTTGCAGTAATAGCATACAAAGGTAAACATATTTATCCAGATTATGCACAATGACAGGTTCAATACATATACATACAGTATATACACTGGGACTCTTATGAAGGAACCATGTATCAAAAGATGACTTGTATAACTTAATTTCCACCTTTTTAAGATGGAGGAACCCCTAATTTAGGTGTCTGTTCTCAAGGAACCTCTGACAATAATTACTAGATATACAACCTATGGTGCATTAGTGTGGTAGTCAGTGGGAAGAATGCTTCATATATTAGTGGTCAGTGGGAGGAATACGTCTTACACTGGTGGTCAGTGGGAGGAATACGTCTTACACTGGTGGTCAGGGGGAGGAATACGTCTTACATTGGTGGTCAGTGGGAGGAATATGTCTTACATTGGTGGTCAGTGGGAGGAATGCTTCATATATTAGTGGTCAATGTGAGGAATACATTATATATTAGTGGTCAGTGGGAGGAATACTTCATATATTAGTGGTCAGTGGGAGGAATGCATCATATATTAGTGGTCAGTGGGAGGAATGCATCATATATTAGTGGTCAGTGGGAGGAATGCTTCATATATTAGTGGTCAGTGGGAGGAATGAATCATATATTAGTGGTCAGTGGGAGGAATGCATCATATATTAGTGGTCAGTGGGAGGAATGCATCATATATTAGTGGTCAGTGGGAGGAATGCATCATATATTAGTGGTCAGTGGGAGGAATACATCATATATTAGTGGTCAGTGGGAGGAATGCATCATATATCAGTGGTCAGTGGGAGGAATACATCACAGATCAGTGGTCAGTGGGAGCAATGTTTCATATGTTAGTGGTCAGTGGGAGGAATGCTTCTTATATTGATGGTCAGTGGGAGGAATGCTTCTTATATTAGTGGTTACAGATAGTTTACAGATTGCTTAAAAGATCATTGTTGTCATTAATGATATACTGTAGCTGAGAGGCAGCAATTGTTAATTGCTCAAAGAACCCTGAGACACCTCTGGAGGAACCCTAGGGATCCACAGAACCCTGGATGAGAATGACTGATTTATACAATCTAATCTAAATTTGGTGCACTACACAATGTAGTAATCCAGATGTTAAACATAATGCCAGATGTTGTTCATGTATACAAAATTATCTTCTACAATCTATATTATGGCTATAGATATACAAACCTTATCTAGTTATAGAATTTAATTTCTAACACAGATATTCTTGTCTAGTTTACAGTCCCAACACGCAAAAGTAAATAGTTATACCCAGATTTCTGTACAATGAATCAATACTATATACACTGGAGCTTTTCTAAAATGAATGAATGATTTTATAATCTAACTGGAACGTGGTGCAATACATATACAATGTAATAATCTGGATGTTAACATAATGCCGGATGTTCTACAAATACACTCTCATCTTCTACAATTTACATTTTGTGTATTGTCTTTTCTGATATAGATCTCCTTGTCTGTTTCTCAGTCGCAGCCCACAGAATTGAAATATCTCTCTCCAGATAATGTACAATGTCCAGTTCAGTTCTATAAACACTGGAACTCTTCTAAAATAGCCCTGTATGAAAATATGCCTCCTACCATCTAAACATGGTGCAATATACAATGCAATATTCTAGATGTTCTAAAAGTAAACTATGGATCTTCAACATTATATATTACTGTGAAGTTGTTGGTTGTCATCTCTGGTTCAGATATTGTCTAGTTTAAAGTCACATTTCTATTCAGATTATTTCAATAACCTGTACAATGCTATATACAATGGAACTCTTCTAAAGGAGCCATGTAGCAAATGATATATCTAACCTGAATTTGGTGCAATGTAAAATGTAATAATCTAGACGTTCTACAAGTTCACTATTAATTTTCTACAATATACATCATTATAAAGTAGTAGGTTGTCATTTCTGGTTCAGACCTTGTCTAGTTTACAGTCCGAGCACACAGAGGTAAATATTTCTATTCAGATTAAGTGCAATGCTATATACCTTGGAACTCTTCAAATGGAGCCCCATATCAAATGACGAATCTAACCTGAATTTGGAGCAATTATAAGTAATCATTCAGATGTTAACATGATGCCAGATGCTTTACAAGTAAACTAGTTGTTTTTTGACCATCTATATTACTATAAAGTTGTAGATTGTCATTTCTGGTTCAGAACTTGTCTAGTTCTCAGCACAGAGAAGTAAAATATTTCTATCCAGATTATGTACAATGATCAAATCAATACTATAATCACAGGAACTTCTCTTTATCAAAAGAATATATCTAACAATCTAACCCGAATTTGGTCCCATACACAATGTAATAATCCAGATGTTCTACAAGACTACTGGAGGATCTTCTACAATGTACATTAATATAAAGTTGTAGGTTGTCATTTCTGGTTCAGATCTTGTCTAGTTCTCAGCACAGAGAGGTAAAATACATATATCCAGATTATGTACAATGATCAGATCCATGCTATAATCACTGCAACTGTTCTGTATCAAAAGAAGATTTCTACAATCTAAACTGAACTTGGTTCCATATACAATGTAATAATTGTAGTACAAGTACGTTAGGGGATCTTCTACAATCTCTATTCCCATAAAGGTGTCATTTCTGGTTTGGATAGTGTCTAGTTCTCAGCACAAATAAATGAAATATTTCTATCCAGATTATATACAATGATCAGATCAATGCTCTATAATCACTGGAACTCTTCTGTATCAAAAGAATATATCTACAATCTAACCTGAACTTGGTTTCATATACAATGTAATCCAGACGTTCTACAAAACTACTAGATCTTCTGCAATCTACATTAATGTAACTTTGTAGATTGTCATTTCTGGTTCAGATATTGTCTAGTTCTCAGCAGAGAGAAGTAAAATAGTTATATCCAGATTGTGTACAATGATCAGATCAATTCTATAATCACCGCAACTCTTCTGTATCAAAAGAAGATTTCTACAATCTAAACTGAACTTGGTTCCATATACAATGTAATAATTGTAGTACAAGTACGTTATTAGGGGATCTTCTACAATCTATTCCTATAAAGGTGTCATTTCTGGTTTGGATAGTGTCTAGTTTTCAGCACAGAGAAGTAAAATATTTATTTCCATATTATGTACAATGATCAGATCATTGCTATAATCACTGGAAATCCTCTGTATCATAAGAATACTTATACAACCTAACCTGAACTTGGTCCCATATACAATGTAATAATCCAGATGTTCTTCGAGTATACTAGAGGATCTTCTACAATCTACATTAATCTAAAGTAGTAGATTGTCATTTCTGGTCCAGATCTTGTCTAGTACTCAGCACACAGAAGTAAAATATGTATTTCCATATTATGTACAATGATCAGATCATTGCTATAATCACTGGAAATCCTCTGTATCATAAGAATACTTATATAACCTAACCTGAACCTGGTCCCATATACAATGTAATAATCCAGATGTTCTTCAAGTATACTAGAGGATCTTCTACAATCTACATTAATATAAAGTAGTAGATTGTCATTTCTGGTTCAGATCTTGTCTAGTACTCAGCACACAGAAGTAAAATATTTCTCTCCAGATTATGTACAATGATCAGATCAATGCTATAAACACTGCAACTCTTCTGTATCAAAAGACTATATCTACAATCTAAACTGAACTTGGTCCACATACAATGTACTAATCCAGATGTTACACATGTAGAGGATCTTCCACTATCTATGACTATAAAGTTGTCATTCCTGGTTTAGATCTTGTCTAGTTTGTAATCACAGCACACAGAAGTAAAATATTTCTCTCCACATTATGTTCAATGACCAGCTCAGTTGGTAAACGCTGGACTCTTCCAGCATAACAATGTATCCATATATACAATCTAATCTGATACAGTGAAATAATAAAGTGAATATGATGTCAGATGTTCTACAAGTAGAGTCGAAGATATATAATACAGGATCCAGGAGGTGGGTGGGGGGATCCTGTGCTGGAACCAGGAACAATCAGACTACAAGGAGTCTATGGGAGAGCTGAGCACCCTAAGGACATAGAGAAGTGCTGTAGTAGAGATCAGCGATCCCCTCCACTACAGACGGGCAGACATCGGTCTTGGGTACATACCAGCCCTGCCAGGATCTTGGTGCTCTCCTCGTCGGTGCAGCGATCAGAGAAGACAGTCCGGTGAACGAAGAGGAAAGTGGTGACAAAGATCCAGCAGCAGACCCAGAAAAGTAGGAGCAGCAGAGTGTTCTTCTTGCTGATCCTCAGTGTCATGGTAGATCAGTGCGATGTGGCCATGCTCCTGGATGGAGGAGGAGGCGGTGCGGGCTGCTGACAGGCGGCTGCCCACTGGACGCTTCCCAGGCACCCGGGCTCCTCACATCCTCGCCGTGTACACGGATTGTCGGACACTCTGCGATTGCAGCCACGTAGTTCCGCCTTGTATGCTGTACACAGGGATGTGATCGGAGGGGATGGAGGAGGTCCAGGGACCACCAATGTCTGACTCACAGATCCGCACAATGATGGCATTGTGTGCTGAAATCCGGGGCCACCGGCCACTCAGCTCTGTCTACTGAAGTGGTCACCATCGTGACTGACGGGGGGAAGACCCCCGGAGATCACAACACTGCTTCTCAACTTGTTTCCACTCACTGAACCCTGTACATGTATGCAGAATCTGGAGGCACCCCCATATGAAATGTAAAACATGCCTGCCTGGGATCCCTTCATGTCAGAGGACCCTCCATCTTCTCAGAGTTCTTCTCTGTCATATTAGACTTCCCCCTTTTATGTCAGAGGTCCTCATCACATCTGAGATACCCCTTTAACATTAGAGTTCCCCCCTTCATGTCAGAGGTCCTCATCACATCAGAGGTCCCCCCATCACATCTGAGATACCCTCTTCACATCAGAGGTCCCCCCATCACATCTGAGATACCCCCTTCACAGCAGAGGTCCCCCCATCACATCTGAGATACCCCCTTCAGATCAGAGGTCCCCCCATCACATCTGAGATACCCCCTTCAGATCAGAGGTCCCCCCATCACATCTGAGATACCCCCTTCAGATCAGAGGTCCCCCCATCACATCTGAGATACCCCCTTCACATCAGAGGTCCCCCCATCACATCTGAGATACCCCCTTCACATCAGAGGTCCCCCCATCACATCTGAGATACCCCCTTCACATCAGTGGTCCCCTTTCACATCTGAGATACTCCCTTCACATCAGAGGTCCTCCCATCACATCTGAGATACCCTCTTCACATCAGAGGTCCCCTTTCACATCTGAGATACCCTCTTCACATTAGAGTTCTCCCCTTCATGTCAGAGGTCCTCATCACATCAGAGGTCCCCCCATCACATCTGAGATACCCTCTTCACATCAGAGGTCCCCCCATCACATCTGAGATACCCCCTTCACATTAGAGTTCCCCCTTCATGTCAGAGGTTCTCATCACATCAGAGGTCCCCCCATCACATCTGAGATACCCCCTTCACATCAGAGGTCCCCCCATCACATCTGAGATACCCTCTTCACATCAGAGGTCCCCCCATCACATCTGAGATACCACTTTCACATCAGAGGTCCCCATCACATCTGAGATACCCCCTTCACATTAGAGGTCCCCCCTTCATGTCAGAGGTCCTCATGACATCAGAGGTCCCCCCATCACATCTGAGATACCCTCTTCACATCAGAGGTTCCCCCATCACATCTGAGATACCCCCTTCACATCAGAGGTCCCCCCATCACATTTGAGATACCCCCTTCACATCAGAGGTCCCCCCATCACATCTCAGATACCCCCTTCACATCAGAGGTCCCCCATCACATCTGAGATACCCCCTTCATGTCAGAGGTCCTCATCACATCAGAGGTCCCCCCCATCACATCTGAGATACCCTCTTCACATCAGAGGTCCCCCATCACATCTGAGATACCCCCTTCACATCAGAGGTCCCCCATCACATCTGAGATACCCCCTTCATGTCAGAGGTCCTCATCACATCAGAGGTCCCCCCATCACATCTGAGATACTCCCTTCATGTCAGTGGTCTTCATCACATCAGAGGTCCCCCCATCACATCTAAGATACCCTCTTCACCAGGGGTGGACTGACCATTTGGAAACTCAGGCACTGCCCGAGGGCCCGGGGTCAGTAGGGGGCCCCATGAGATGCCCCTGGTACCTTTTTCATAGGCTATTTTGAGTTTGGGCAAGGACACAGGGGCCCCATGATCCCCTGTTGCCCGGGAGCCCCATGAGTTGTCAGTCCGCCCCTGCTCTTCACATCAGAGGTCCCCCCATCACATCTGAGATACCCCCTTCACATTAGAGGTCCCCCCTTCATGTCAGAGGTCCTCATCACATCAGGGGTCCCCCTTCACATCTGAGATACCCCCTTCACATCAGAGGTCCTACCATCACATCTGATTTACCACTTTCACATCAGAGGTCCCCCCATCACATCTGAGATACCCCTTCACATAAGAGGTCCCCCATCACATCTGAGATACCCCCTTCACATCAGAGGTCCCCCATCACATCACAGACACCCCCCTCATGTCAGAGATCCCCATCATATCAGAGATTATCCTTCACAACATAGGTCCCCCCATCACATCAGTCACCTTCGTCATGTCAGAGGTCCCCATCACATCAGAGATTCCCCTATACAACATATGTCCCAGGGGCGGACTGACCATTTAGGCGCTTGGGCACTGCCCGAGGGCCCAGGGTCAGTACAGACTAATTGTGCTTTGGCTCCTGGACCCAACAGATGGATTTTACAGTGTACATCCATATACTTCATTTTAGGCCGTGTGTTACAAGCCTTATTGTGTGTCTTTTATACCTGCCTGGAGTTCAGCTTAAATGATTAATTGCTACCTGTGGAAACTGAAGGTAAGCTCTTAGTTACATATGTTTAACGATCAAGTAAATTACACAAGTAGCATGTAGTAGTGATTTATCTTTCAGGACTACATGATGCTCCATTCATTTGAGGTTGATTTCATATTCAAATGTTTGTTTATTTGTTTAGGACCAATACAGACTTTTAGGGCTCGCTTACTCTTGTGATTAGGGGTGCAAGGGGGGGCATTAACCACTTGCCCTCCTGAGGATTTATCCTCCCTTCCTGACCAGGCCATGTTTTGCGATACAGCGCTGCATTATTTTAACTGACAATTGGGCGGTCATGCAACACAATTTATGTCCTTTTTTCCCACAAATGGTATTTGATTGCCTGTGCGTTTTTTATTTTTTGCACTATAAACAAAAAAAGACCAACAATTTTTAAAAAAAAACTATTTTTGACTTTTTGCTATTAAACATGTCTAGTAAAAAAATTTAAAAAATCAAATTTCGTCATAAATTTAGGACAAAATGTATTCTGCTACATGTCTTTACTAGAAAAAAAATCCCAATACGTGTAAATTAATTGATTTACGTGAAAGTTATACAAATGGCGGTATATATACTGGAATTTGTCTTTATACTAATAATGGTTGCGATCAGCAACTTATAGCAGGACTGCGGCAGGCATTCTGACACTTTGGGGGAACTGACTAACTGCCACTGACATCTCCAGTGACACTAATACAGTGATCAGTGCTAATAAAAAGCACTGACACTGTACTAATGACACTGGGCAGGAAGGGGTTAACATCTGGGGCGATCAAAGGGTTAACTGTGTGCCATTTTGCAGTGTCAGCGCATTGCTTTGTATTGCTCTGCTGTGCAGAGCAATACAAAGCAGTGTGCTGGAGCTGACAGGAGAAATCTGTATAGTTTATATACAGACCTCTCCCCGTCAGTGATACTTGGTGATCGCAAGGTGCTGGCGGGGAATCATCGGCCGGGACCCAGTGATCAACAGCTGAACGGCCCCCTGCCCAAAAATGTTAGATCATGTATATATGCATGATTTTGCACAGCCCTGCCGCCCTGTAGCAGTATTTCTGCTATAGTGTGGTGGGCAAGCAGTTAAAACTACACAGTTGAGCTGCATTTTTAAAGTCCCTCAACCACTTCCCCTTTAGTTGCAAAGGCATTGGGTGGGAGTGTACACATGCTCTGCTATGTATTCGCAGCAGGAATTAAACCCCCATCACATTTGTCCAAACGCGACCTATTCAAGTGAATGGGGGTGCGCTGCAGCTCTCAGGTTGCAGTATTTAGGGGGTTAAAACAGGGAGTGAGCAGATGACATATTGCCTCTTCACTGCCTGTCAAACACCTCTGAAAAGTGATCCAAACGTGGATTGCTTTTCAGAGGAGTGGTGGTCCCTGCCAAAGCGTAAACGAATCCTTAAAGCAAAGGTCCAGACAAAGATAGAAAAAAAAATGGGAGTGGGTACCTGTCAAATTTCGGTACCCCCCCCCCCCCATCCCAAAGGTGCCAATCCTTAACAGAGAGCGAGCGATGAAGCCTTAAAGTGGAATTTCCCCTTTTGGGTGGAGCTCTGCTTTAAGTTACATTAGAACACGCTGCGCATGTACCGCAGGGATTTAACAGACCTACAACATTTTTTTTTTAAATCTCAGTGTACCACAGTGTATGGGTGGTTCACATCCAGGGGCCGAATGACCATTTGGAAACTCTGGCACTGCCCGAGGGCCGAGGTCAGTAGGGGGCCCCATGAGATGCCCGGTACCTTATTCATAGGCTTTTGTTGAGTTTGGGCAAGGACACGGGCCCCATGATCCCCTATTGCCCGGGGGGCCCCATGAGTTGTCAGTCCACCCCTGTTCACATCTGTGCTTTGTAGTGTGTTATAATGCACACGCATTGTGTGGAGCTGAGTAAGTGCATTGGGGTATCATTCCAAAAGAATGGCAAACTAAGGGATCAGCTAATGATGGTATTTACGCATCAAAAAAAGAACAGCGTTGTATTGCAGCACACTCAGTGTTGCAGAATATCATGTTCTGCACATACATCCTGACTGTAACCCCATAAGAAGAACATCTTAAGTGGCTGCAGGGCACATGCGACTAGAATATGAAAACCCAATCCCTGAGAGCTTGGAGGGAAACACATTTACTTTTCATGTCTAATCATGCACTTATCTTTTAACAATCAATTGCTACTCCTAGAGATTAATCACTGGCCATTTTAGCAGCATGACTGAGATTCTAAAAGTCTCCTGTGTAGCCGCAGATTAATGAAGAACTGCCAGAAAGTTGTTATATCTTCCAGTACCTTAACCCTGTCTTGATCTTATCTGAATGTATCGGCTCTCCTAGACATATACTATTACTGGTCTGGTACTTTAGTCCTCAGAAGACCGGGGAGTTCACATGACACAGTTTCTATACTTTGCTTTGCATCCACTGCAAAAACTATCACCTCTATCACGTTCAGTAGACAGTATAAGGCTCCATTCACACTTGTGCAACGTCAAAGTCGTGCGATAGTCATTGCGACTAGATGCAACTTTGATGCGACTTTGGATGAGTGTGATTTTGGCTTTTACCAAGGATGGTTGATTGTGTTGTGCAAAGTCACACACAAGCCACATGTATGTCATTCAGGTGCAACTTTCATGCAACTTTGGAGGAATTACATTGGAGTCTATGTCCCTCAAGTCATATGAAAGTCAGACCAAAGTAGTGCAGGGACTACTTTCAAGTCGCACAGATATGAATGGTATTCATTGGGAAACATGGGGTACAACTTGTCATGTGACTATCGACCCCAAAATCGCACAAATATGAATGGGCTCCAAGCCTGTGGGCAGGGCTAAGTGCAGGAACCCCAGGGTGAGCTTTTTCCAGCGCCCCCAGTGGAAGGCAGAGGCTGTGTTCACATGAAATCAGCATTAAGGCAGTGCTCTACATTAAATGTGAGACTAATCCGAGAGCATACATGTTGACTCTTTGTAATCTGTGGTCAAAATTTGACAGTGTTGACACATGCACTGCGGATACACTTCTGTTAGTCTTCACCTCTCCCCAGGTGTGTGGCATATCTGAGACGGTACCATGGAGCTCGTACTGGTCTCCACCAACCCAACAATTCTATCACCTCGTTCCCAGTGACTATGGTCCACATGCTACTATTGGGTACAGGAAGCACACTTCTCTTGGACCCATGCTTGTTCTCCTCCCGAGGCCCACTTCATCACTCTTGACTTCCAGGCTAGGTTCCTAGGTACTCTATGCTGCGATTATGGTCCCAGTATATGGGAACCAGTCGCCAGTAACAGGGCCAAGCATCAACCCAACTTTAGCCTGCCTTCACACCTGAGTAAAGCATTCTGGTGATTGTGAAGCACTTTTTTAGGCATATTACAGGTGTTATGGTGATTTTGTACGTGTATCAAGCCATGGCTCCCAACTGTCTCTAATTTCAAGTGACTGTCTCTGATTTGGAGCAAAGTCTTTCTGTCCCTTTTTCCTCCTCATTTGTCCCTCATTTTTGTCTGATCTGTATAGTTGTATATAAAATGCATTATTTATCTTTTAAAAAATATTTCGAATTGTTAAAGCTTTCATCCAATTTCTAAATTGCTGCATTTGTAAATTTCAAAAGTCAGAATATAGGAATGGTAGTGGTTAAAAAAAAGCACTTGTGGATTTAAGTAATGTTTTTTTTATATATAATTCTCCTTTAAGGGGCCATGGCAGGGGTGTGTCCTATTCCTACATACTTTTGCTAATAAGTGTCCCTCATTCCCATTTCAAAAACTATAAGGTATGACCAAGCTTGCCCTGTACTGGGCAAGGGGTGAACAGTTCTATAGGAGTGTAGGGTGTAGAGCGCAGGGCAACTGAGCATGCAAGTGTTAACAGGAACAATTATAAAGAATGGGATTATGCCTAGTCTGGTGTAGTCAGGCATAGGGAAACAAGCAGAAACATGTTCATTTGTAAATGGGGGCTTAGGCTCAAGTCAGATGAATGATTCTAGGACTAGAGACAAATCTAGTGGCAGGATTGTGAAAAAGGCTGCCCGTTTGTCCCTATAGAAATGCTCTTTTGTAGCCAGATACAGCAAATCTCCCTCTGTTGCAGGCCTCACTGCTGAATCACATTTTCTAGTGATGGGAGTTATATCTCGCTGCCTCAGGCACAGAGGGAGTGATTCCCTGGGGGAAAACAGGCAGTCACTTAGCGATCTTGCTGCTGGCCCTTTCAACAAATTCTAGCTCCAGGTTTGCTATCAGCTGTCATCTGAAATCAGCCTTAGAGTTTCTTTTGTGATTTTTGATAATGAATTACTTCATAGAGTAAACAGTTACAGAGGTCAGTAAGAGCTTGTTTTATATTTTTATACTTCTTAAAGCGGAGTTCCATCCAAAAGGGCGCTTTAAAGACTGGTCCCCTGCTCCCCATTAAGGATTGTCACCTATGGGGAGTGGGTACCCGAAATTAACAGTTACCCGTTCCCACTTCTGCTGTGATTGCCTAGGCGATTGCGCATGTGCAGTGGGCACCCGGCTATGAAGCCGCAAGCTGTCACAGCCAGGTGCCCACGCTGAACATGCCGGTGCCTGGAACACAGGATGGCCGGTGAAACGAGCTGCGGGGAGGACACCGCGGGATCATGGGGCAGGTGAGTGGCTGTTTTTTAAAAGTGAGCAGCTACAGTTTTTGTTGCTGCTGACTTTTATTTTTTTACAGTGTGAGTGGAACTCCGCTTTAAGTATACTTAAATTCTTTAAAGTCCATAGCTTTTATTCTTCTACCCACAAAATGAATATTACCTACAAATAGGATACAATGGTACAAAACTGGAAAAAAAAGAAATATTTAAAAAATTCTGATCCTAAGGAGGAAAAGCCTGAGACCCCGAAGTGGTAATAAACCCATATTTGTCATACAATTCTGATCCACTCACTTTTCTATGCACAAAAAAACCTTTTAGAATTATTAGCAGGGATGCTAATGGACTGATTTGATTATTTACTTCACCTCATTAGTGCTAACTGGAGAGCAATTAGTCTACAGAAGCAACATTTTCTAAAAACGTTAATTTGTGAAAACTATATTCGTACAAGAATAAATTACCTACATATTGCTTCCCATTAGATTGCAGGGAACCACACAGCCTATTGGACTGGGTGAAAGGCATACATAAATAATACGTTTAGCTCTGTCAGTATCATGGCAGGGTGCTAGAAAAATGCAGCAGTAGTGCAGAGATTTGCTTTGCACAGATTTTCTCCACTGCTGGCCCATTTGTAATCTATATTCACAATATCAATACATGCTGATTTAGAACTGACTGTGCTTCTTCCTTGATTTTGTTTATATGGCTTTTTGTAGTCTCTTGATTTTCTGCTGCTAGATGTCTACCAATGGAAGGACGTGCTCGAGAGACTGTACTATGTATTAGGGAATGTGTTCCATACCACTAAAGAGCCAGAAACAGCTTCTCACCCTGAGAACATATAACATATATATTTAAAAATAATGATGCCGTTTATATTACATGACATTCGTGTAATGTAGTGCCCTATTGATAATACAATTTAAAGTGGTATTAAACCCAAAATCAATAATGTAATATCTTGCAGCTTACCAATCACTAGATGGTGGCTGCGTCAGTTTTATTTTTTTTAGGCTTTTTTATACCCTCTGGTGATCTGGCCAGTTATACAATGTATTATGGTGCCTTCGTTCCAGATGAAGTAGCACAGGGGCACCTTTGGGCAGAAGAATTGTCAGTCTGGGGGTAGGAGATTGTTAGATGTACTAGCAGATTTTGATACACTAAAAAAACTGAAGCCAAACTGCAGCTACCACTCTATAAGCAGTTACAGAAAAAAAAATGTTTTTCCTATTGGAATAAATGTTTTATATCAATAAATAAAAGCTGATCATTGTGAGCACTGTTGTCAGTGCTAATACACCTGTAATGCCCTCCAGGTTAGACAGGCTGTGGAGTGTTTTGTTCTTTTTAGACAGAGGCTGAGTAAGTCCTGAGTAAGACCTGTAAGTCACCAGTCTGTGGGTGAGGCAGGAGTTCACATCAGGACAGGCTAGGGAGGTTCTGAATGTCAGGGCTTCTAGAGCCCTCCCACCTCTCCAGAAACCTGAGAGCTTTCTGGAGGAGAGACAGAGGAGGGGAGGAGGCTCAGATCTGCATGTTTGAGGGACCTTAGCCAATCTCCTGGCAGGAGGCTGGCCATGGTGACTAAGGCAACCCTTAAAGCGGAGTTCCACCTGAAAAAAAATAAAAGCAGCTCAAAAACTGTAGCTGCTGACTTTTAAAATACAGCCATTTACCTGTCGCTTGGTCCATGGCTGGTTTCACCAGCCATCTTCTCTCCCTGGTGCCATCATCTTCAGTGTGGGCACCCGGCTGTGACAGCTTGCGTCTTCATGGGGAGCGGGGGGCAAAGGCTTAAAGCGAAACTTTTTGGTGGAGCTCCGTTTTAAGTATCACAGAGCCTAGAAATAGTGGGGGGCAGTGTCGGGTGGAAAATGGACTGAGAAGAAGGCTGGAGGGCGGAGCCTGGGAGAGAGCCCCAGGTTTCTTCTGAAACCAAGAGAAAAAAAAAGTTGACAGGGGAGGAACTTCACGCACACAACCTGTGATTGACAGCTTCAGCTCTGTTCCTTTGAGCTTTGTGGAGAGGGGTGTGTCTCTTCCACCCCAGTCAGCTCTCAGAGCTCTACTCACTGAGACACGCAGAATGTAATTTCGGCTCTCCGCCCCCTGCTTTCTGCAAACCTAGACAAGCTGTATAAATTCTGCACTTTAAATGGAGGTGCTGTAGAGAAGACTAGATAAACAGGTACAATTTATGTAAGAGGATTTGCTTCATCTCTGTGTATCACCTAAGGCCAATCACTTCACTGGGTATAGGTAAGGGTTTACAACCAAATTAACACTTGATTAGTATCTCACCAAAACTGAAATCCCTATTGCAGGAGATGCCTGAAATCCGACTTGTGCAGATTTCTGGGAATATCAGTGAGCCAATCACACAGGCAGGAAATACCATTTCTGGGGGTGTTCTGTATACCAACAATGTACAGAATGCTTTCAGGTTGCCATGTTGCATTAAATGTTTCATAAACTTACAGCAGCTGCAGATCAGAAAGGTCATTTTTTTATATGTAGCAATTGTATTTGCTGATTTTTTTTCCCAAGAAAGTGGAGTTACCCTTTAATCAGTTCACCCTGGCTTAATATTTTAACAGAGATCTCAGAGAACTGTGTAAAACTATATCATTTCAGCACTGTGGAGAGTTCCAATTCAAAAGTTGCCAGCTTGTTGTACATGCAATGGTACATCCAACCCCAACCTGGCCCCACCATCACTCCTCCCAGCATAAATCCAACCCCAGCACAAATCTTTTTTAACTGCTCCCCACCCACTAGGTCATATGGCCTCAATTTTGCAATTGCAATTTCTCCTCCCTGAAATTCTGCAACAGACCTACAGGAGATGCGGGGCAGATGCCCTTGGTGCTCAGTGCTAGCATGCCCCGTCCAGGTGACTTTGTGGAGCCAAGACAGTTCCACAGAATTGGGGATGGTTGAGAGGTAGTGAGCCCCTATGAATTTTTTTTCATCCAGGGCAACCTCCCCCCTTGGCCCCGCCCACACTGTGCCAATGTGTATCTATGACATTTGCAGGCCATTTGCCAGATGCATGTTTCCTATATTATAAGTACTACAAATGTAACTAGCAGTTGTAAGCAAAATAGCCTGGTGTGCCAACAAATGTTAGCAAATATGCAATAAAACCTTCACTAGCAAATGTGTCGGTGAATTTAAATTGTATAGTGTAATAGGGACAGCATAGCTATGCTAATGTTTTCTTCTTCTGAAGGAAATTATCTAGTAATGTAATATTTTTAGTATTTATGTTACTATTTTAAAAGCTTTCATTCTAGGAACATGGACATGGGGCAGCCATAATTGCTCACTAAAAAACTAGGTTTTACATCCTGTTTTGCAGTGCTGACAGTGCTTTTACTTTATTGCTACGTCTGACAATGCAAGTTTTAGGTTGGCCAAAGGGTTAAAAACTATACCCTCCCTGTGGGGCTGAAAGCTTGGAATTACTGCAAGTTCAGCGTTTGCTCCCTCTAGTGGCTAATCTTCAAATATCTTTATTTAATAAACTAACAAATATATGGAAGAACATACATGTAAAAATGTGAAAGTCATAAAAAAAGGCAAATACTGTAATTATAACTTTGAAACTGCACTCAATAGAAACATAATATACATTACCTTTATATTTATTATTTATTCAATTACCGAAATGCATACATAATGGTCACAAGGAGCATTTTCACTGCAAAACTGCCATCTTTTTACTACTTTTAGAGCAAAATAAACACACACAAATTTTATATTATGTGTAATTATGTAATAATATAGACTCAAACTCTGTATGCAAATGTGTATAATCCATAGGCAGCCAAACTACCATCACACTATAAAATAATAAAGAACGCCAAGCTTTAACGTAATGTAAACAGTAGGAATCCATCTCTTATAATAAAAAGTTACATAAGGAAATCAATGCTGGCATTTGAGAAGATGTAATTTCTGAAGAGGCTGCAATGAAGAGAGCAGGAATATATACTTAGGAGCACTATAAGAAGCACTTAGCTTTCATCTCATGCAAGCCATTAGACCGTCATATTCTCCCTAAAAATCCAAGTACAGTTCCTCTGTAGTAATGAAGCACAGATGAAGTGTAACGAGCAGTAATCCATTCTTGCGTGTTTCTCAGTAAGCCATCTTTTCCGTAGTACATTATAAAAAATGCCCTTTTAACCTTTTAATAAAACAGTCTAATAAACCTTTCTATAGTGTATAAACTAAAATTACTATCAGTTCCATTGTACCAGGGAGGACCTTGAATCCTAGCCCCAGCCAGTATACAGTTGCAAGAAAAAGTATGTGAACCCCTTGGGATTACATGGAGTTTTGCATGAATTGGGCATAAAATGTGCTCTGAACGTCATCTAAGTCACAACAATAGAAGAACACAGTCTGCTGAACATAATACTACACAAACATTAGATGTTGCCATGGTTTAATTGCACATAACATGCAAACATTCACAGTGCAGGGAGGAAAAAGTATGTGAGGCTCCAGCTTAATGACTTCTCCCAGAGCTAATTGGAGCCAGGAGTGAGCCAACATTGACTCCAATCAGTGTGATGATATTGGATTTGTTGCTGACAGCTGTCCTGCCCTTAAAAAACACACACCTGTTTTGGGTTTACTGGTTTCAAGAAGCACTGTCTGATGTGAACCATGCCTCGCAGAAAAGAGCTCTCAGAAGACCTACGATCAAGAATTGTTGACTTGCATGAAGCTGGAAAGGGTTACAAAAGTATCTCCAAAAGCCTTGATGTTCATGTGTCCACGGTAAGACAGGCTGTCTACAAATGGAGAAAGTTTAGCACTGTTGCTACTCTCCCTAGGCGTGGTCGTCCTGTAAAAATGACTGCAAGAGCACAGCGCAGAATGCTGCATGAGGTAAAGAAGAATCCCAGAGTGTCAGCTAAAGACCTACAGAAATCTCTGGCACATGCTAACATTTTTGTTGAGACATCTACAATAAGGAAAACATTAAACAAGAATGGAGTACATGGGAGGACACCACGGAGGAAGCCATTGCTGTTCAAAAAGAAGATTGCAGCACGTTTGAAGTTTGCAAAAGAGCACCTGGATGTTCCACAGCACTACTGGCAAAATATACTGTGGACAGATGAAACCAAGATTGAGTTGTTTGGGAAGAACACACAACACTATGTGTGGAGAAAAAAAGGCACAGCACACCAACATCAAAACCTCATCCCCACTGTAAAACATGGCGGAGGGAGCATCATGGTTTGGGGCTGCTTTGCTGCCTCAGGGACTGGACGGATTGTTGTCATTGATGGGAAAATGAATTCCAGAGTTTATCAAGACATTTTGTCGGAAAACGTACGACCATCTGTCCGCCAACTGAAGCTCCGCAGAGGATGGGTGATGCA
The DNA here is from genome assembly GCF_062004578.1 of Staurois parvus. Classification (NCBI taxonomy): domain Eukaryota; kingdom Metazoa; phylum Chordata; class Amphibia; order Anura; family Ranidae; genus Staurois; species Staurois parvus. The sequence goes on along the minus strand of NW_028318083.1, from coordinate 34,280,054 downwards.
ACAGGACAATGACCCAAAGCATACAAGTAATTCAACAAAACAATGGCTGCAACAGCACAGAATACGCCTTCTGGAGTGGCCCAGTCAGAGTCCTGACCTCAACCCGACTGAAATGCTGTGGCATGACCTTAAGAGAGCGATTCACACCAGACATCCCAAGAATATTGCTACACTGAAACAGTTTTGTGAAGAGGAGTGGTCCAAAATTACTCCAGATCGTTGTGCAGGTCTGATCTGCAACTACAGGAAACGTTTGGTTGAGGTTATTGCTGCCAAAGGAGGGTCGACCAGTTATTAAGTCCAAAGGTTCACATACTTTTTCCTCCCTGCACTGTGAATGTTTACATGTTATGTGCAATTAAACCATGGCAACATCTAATGTTTGTGTAGTATTATGTTCAGCAGACTGTGTTCTTCTATTGTTGTGACTTAGATGACGTTCAGAGCACATTTTATGCCCAATTCATGCAAAACTCCACGTAATCCCAAGGGGTTCACATACTTTTTCTTGCAACTGTATAAGGCAGCATTGTCTCCCCAAGTCAAAATCTAAACCCGGTTCCTTTCTGTTGAGTTTTAGCACTGTCATTCCACCTTGGTATGCTACAGTTTCTTCAGGTCACAAACGTTCTGGAGTTTCACAGTTGAATGACAGGAGGCAAGCCTTAGCGTAAATAGGGGTGTGGCTTAATCCTGACATAGAGAGAAGTCAAGAGCCTGTATATTGGCTGGGATTAAAGCTGACCATAGGTGGTACATTCAGCCAGTGGGCTGAACAAAAAAAAATGACCAGATTCCATTTAATTTACACAAAGTAAGTGGATGGAAGAATGCCCCTAAGCCCCGTTAAGGCATTGGGGTTGATTTACTAAAACTGGGGAGTCAAAATCTGGTGCAGCTCTGCATAGAAACCAATAAGCTTCCAGGTTTTATTGTCAAAGCTTAATTGAACAAGCTGAAGTTAGAAGCTTATTGGCTACCATGTACAGCTGTACCAGATTCTGCACTCTCCAGTTTTAGTAAATCAACCCCAGTGTATTCACCCAGATCAGTGCAGTCAATTGGCTGCAGTTGCTAATCAACAAAAATTTTCCAGCTTGTCTGTTTGACAGAAGTCGATTTAAAGATCAACTTCTGTCAAACGGGGGATGGCCACATAGGGAATGAAATACAACCAGTCCTTGCTGAATCGGCTGAATTTTGATTAATCGCTTCTGCGCCGCCCTATAGCAGAAATACTGCTACAGGGCGGCACATATGTGCAAAATCACATATACATAGCATATGTGATTTTGACATTCCAGGTAGGAACATTCGCGGCCTCGGCTGTCAGTCACCGGGTTGCGACCAGTGATTTTTCGCCAGCACCCGGTGATCGGGTGCTGGCGAGAAAACACAGATATCCCCAGTTAGCTCCTGCACACTGCTTTATATGGCTCTGAATAGCAGAGCCATACAAAGCAGTGTGCTTACAGTGAAACACAGCCTCATAGTGAAACAGCACACAGCACATAGTTAACCTTTGATTGCCCTACGTGTTAACACCTTCCTGCCCAGTGACATTAGTACAGTGTCAGTGCTTTTTATTCGCACTGATCACTGTATTGTCAGGGACACCAAGTAAGTTCCCCACAGTGTAGAATGCCTGCCGTAGTCCCCCAGTCGCTGATTGGTGTCATTACTAGTAAAAGACATGCAAAGACATGTAGCAGAATACATTTTGGCCTAAATTTATGACGAAATTTGATTTTTTTTACATTTTTGTATGGCTCAAATCACACCGCAGACATTTGCATGTAATTGGCACAGGAATCGCACCGCATTGTGTGAATCCGGGCTCAGAGTGGCACATATGAGCGGTAATAGCAGGCAACTTGTCATGTCTGCTCTTAGATATTGCATTAACTTTTCAATGTTCTACATTAGTAGATATATTCATTTTAAGTAATAGCTGCTGCTATCAACCATTACAGCTATTCTTAGTTAACCTCAAATAACTCTGAATTTTTTCTTATCATTCTTACAGCAGAGCCAGTACAAGGATTATATTCCAGCACTGCCCTGAGGATGAGCTGTTGGTTCTAGCAGTAAGAGGACATGGACAGGCTAGTAATTCACGTGAAAATCTCCTACTGCTGACACACAATGGGAAAGTCACAATGCCTGTCTGGGAGATTTCATTAGTAGAAAACCGTAGACACCTCAATACTGAAGCACAGCCCTTCAATACTTAAAGTGAAGCTCATCACTCCTATCCTTTAGCCTGGGTTCACATATATGCGGTGCAGTATATCGCATGTGATTCGCACAGGAACCGCACCGCATTCCTCTGCAAATCACATGCGATTTGTGTGCGGTGCGATTGGAGCCATACATTTTGTATGGCTCTAATCACACTGCTCCCGCATCAAAAAGGTGCATGACCCTTTTTTTGGTTGGCATTAGAATCAGATCGCATGGGTATTCACACCTATGCGATACAATTTTGCACATCGCACCGCGTTTTGTGGACCGTTTTCGGGGTGTTGTTAACTTAACATACAATAGGAAGAAGAGTCAGCCGCACACCGGAGGATAGATGAATATAGTGTGTACTTATTGATCCAAAGGACACACAAAACACCAGGACATGAATACAGGACCTGTTAACATGTTTCACATGATCTTGGGCTTAATCATAACAAAGAAAACAACAAAAGTGCTGTCTTATATAGGTATTAATTAACTTAACATACACACCCACATCGGTTCACATGAACTGGGTGCGATTCTGATGCGATGTGAAATTCGCACAGAAAATGCTGCGAATTCCACACCACATTAGTGTGAACCTAGGGCTTGCAGTCAAGGAAACTGCCATCTTAGCCTTTACAGTTGCAATGGTGCTGCACGTGTTCATTTATGACACCAGGCATTTGATGGCTTGAAAGCTGGGTTGAGAGCACAAGCATCTGTGACAATTATCATTCACGGATGGCCTTGAATGCAACTGTTTTGGCAAACGGGTAAATCAATGGGTTTGGATCCGCTCAAAATTTGTGGGTTTACACCAACTTTAACCCATTGCAGAAATACTGCTACAGGTAGTCACAGCTGCACAAAACTACGTATACAGTATATACGTGATTTTGCATTTCCAGCCATTGGTGGCTTCAGCTGTCGATCGCTGGGTCCCGGCTGGTGATTCCCCACTGGCACCTGGCAATCGCCGAGTAACACTGACAGGGAAGAGGTCTGCATGTAAACAATACAGATCTCTCCCCTGTCAGCTCCAACACACTTACTTTGTAATGCTCTGCATAGCAGAGCAATACAAAGCAGCGTGCTTACACTGTAAAACACACACACACAACACTAGTGCAGTAAAACAGCACACAGTTAACCCTTTGATCACCCCAGATGTTAATCCCTTCCTGCCCAGTACCATTAGTACAGTGTCAGTGCTTTTTATTAGCACTGATCACTGTATTAGTGTCACTGGAGATGTCAGTGACACCAAGTCAATTCCTCCTCAGTGTCAGAATGCCCGCCACAGTCCCGCTAAAAGTCGCTGATCACCGCCATTACTAGTATTAAAACATTTTTCTTAAATTCCAATATATATACCGCCATTTGTAGATGCTATAACTTTCACATAAACCAATTAGTTTACATGTATTGGGATTTTTAGAGCAAAAACATGTAGCAGAATACATTTTGGCCTAAATTTATGATGAATTCGATTTTTACATTTTTTTTACTGGACCAAAAAAAAAGCAAAAAGTCCAAAATATTGGTTTTTTCTCAAAATTGTTTTTTTTTTTTTTATAGCGCAAAATATTCAAAATGCAGAGGCGATCAAATACCACCAAAAGAAAGCTCCATTTGTGGGGGAAAAAAAAGGACATACATTTCATTTGGGTGCAGCATTGCATGACTGCGCAATTGTCAGTTAAAGTAGTGCTGCGCCACATTGCAAAAAATGGTCTGGTCAGGAAGGGGGATAAATCCTCTGGAGGGCAAGTGGTTAAATGATAACTGGACTTCCAACTCTTTAGCTGGGACTCTTCAAGCAGTCTATGCAAAAACATAAATGAGTCCATGTACTTAAAGCGGAGGTCCACCCAAAAGGGGAAGTTCTGCTTTAAAGATTGGTCCCCCGCTCCCCATTAAGGATTGGCACCTTTGGGGAGCGGGGGGGGGGACAGGTACCTGAATTTGACAGGTACCCACTCCCACTTCTGCCTGCGATTGCCTAGGCGATCGGAAATGGAATTTGTTCCTCCTACCCACCCTCCCCGAAGTCTTGTAGGACACGTGACAGGTCCCAGAAGACGATGGGGCCATTCAGGAAGCACAGTGCTACTCGCGCATGCACAGTGGGCACCCGGTGGTGAAGCCGCAAGCTGTCACAGCCGGGTGCACACACAGAAGATGCCGGCCTTCTGGAATACAGGATGGCTGGTGAAATGGGCTGCGGCGGGGGCAACGCGGGATCGTGGGACAGGTGAGTGGCTGTTTTTTTAAAAGTCAGCAGCTACAGTTTTTGTAGCTGCTGACTTTAATTTTTTTACAGAGTGAGTGAAACTCTGCTTTAATTTGTTCACCGACAGAACCTTTAGAGCTGCAGGCTCTGTCTTTGCTGAGGACAGATCTGTATCAATATTCGAACAAAAAATTCATTATTAGGACATTCCAATGTATTTGAATCTCTGAATTACAATAGTAATGAAGCTCAATAAATCCAAAATAAATTATACTGAAAACAGCTAAATCATTCCTATTCATTCGTACCATTTGTTTGTGATCTCGGAGGGTTTTGTAAGTTCAGGAATATGTGTCACACTCTGTATCGTTATGCTTGGCCAAAGTCGCAAGCAAGTTGCATCTATATTGCAAGCAAGTCGCATCAAAGTCACAAGCAAGACGCCAAAATAACATAAGGACATAACAAATTAATCTGAATCTTCCGAAATAACTTCTGAAAATACAAATTGATTCATAACAATGAATATACAAAATGAATCTGAATAAACAAAATGAATTCTGAAAATGAATCATTTTAACATAATGAATAAGACTAAACAAAATGATTGACCTAAAGTGGTTGTAAAGGCTCAAGGTTTTTTACCTTCATGAATCCTATGCATGAAGGTAAAAACCTGCTGTGTGCAGCATCCCCCCCCCCAACCCCCTCAATACCTATTTGAGCCCTAACCCGATCCAATGATGTGCACGGCTGACTTGGGTGTCCCAGGTCTCTGCCCCCTCATTGGTTGAAACAGCAAACGGGAGCCATTGGCTTCCACTGCTGTCAGTCACTGCCAGTCAGCCAATTAGGAGAGGGGGTGGGGCTAAGCAGCTGCTCCATCTGTGAATGGACACACGGAGTGGCGACTTGAGAACATGCATGCTCGGGTTCCCCGTTCCCACATAGCAAGCTGCTTGCTATGGAGGCACCTGACAGAAAGTAGGAGCCAGGAGGAGACTTGAGAAGAGGAGGATCCAGGCTGCTCTGTGCAAAAGCAATACCCAGAGCAGATAAGTATGACATATTTGTTATTTTAAAAAAAAATTAACCTTTAGTATCGCTTTAACGAATTAATTTGTCTTTGAGCACATTGGGGTATTTACTCTAACTTTCTGATCCTTTGATACCCATAAAAAAAGGAAAAAAACAGCTATCACAAAGAAAGGAAGGCACAAACAGCATAAAAAGCATTGTTCTAAGTTCTAAACCATCCCAATCCCACTAAAACTATATTTTTCTGTATATTCCCAATGCAGAGATTTCTCATGACTTCCGTTCTAACAGGAAGAGAGTGGAAATCTCCCCAGTGGGGGCCCACACAGCAATGAAAAAAAATTGACCGAGACTGTTGGAGGAGTGGTAGTAAACCCTTACACATATACCCAGTAATGTGACTGCCCTCAGGTGATACACAGAGAGTAAATACATCCTCCTACATATGTTTGTCTGTTTATCTACAGGTGCCTTTCATCTACATCCATTCAAAGTGCACAATTTACACAGGATCTCTCTGAGAGATAATTGGAGGGAAGGGGAGACACACCCCCTTCACACAGCTCACAAGAACAGAGCTGAGGATGTCAATCACAGGCTGTGTCACCATTTCTCTCTTGGTGTCAAGAAAACCCATCAGAAGTGGCTCATGCTGATAGCAGAGAAATGCGGCAGCAAAGTCTGAGGCAGCTCTGCATAGAAACCAATCAGCTTCCAGGTTTTTTTTTTGTGAAAGCTTAATTGAAAAAGCTGAAGTTAGAAGCTGATTGTCTACCATGCACAGCTGTACCAGATTTTGCACTCTCCAGTTTTAGTAAATCAACCGCTTAGTACTGGATTGAGACAAGTACATACTATAGAGACATATATATTGTTCTTATTTTAACCAGGTTTTTCAGTCACTTTAACCCTTTTCTACTGTATTTGCAACAAAATAATAGCTTTTGGCTAGATACATTTTAAAGTTCCTAAGCACAAGCCAATTATCAGGTTAATTGGCTCCTGTCTAAATTGGCCCTAGTATGTGTATGTATGAATGTGAGTTAGGGACCTTAGAGTTTAAGCTCCTTGAGGTTAAGGACTGATGTGAATGTACAATATATATGTAAAGCACTGCATAAATTGATGGAGCTTTATAAGTACCTGCAATAATAAATAAATAATTAGACAATATTAAGCAATTTTAGAAATAAGCTACAAATAATAGAGCTTTGTATGCAGCAAATAGAAACCCTTTCGCAAATGATATACAATGTGATGCATTGGCTTGCACTGCAGAGAATATTTTTCTGTGTAGATCCCCTCTAGTTAGCTAGGGGGAGTTAGCTAGGTTTTTTTTAGATAGAAATTCTGAGTAGCAGCCTGGGCATGAGTCAGCTGGGTTAGTAGAGGTCAGGGCTGAGAGCTCTGCAGATCGGTTCCCTGATACCTCTCCCTGATTTTGAGACTTGGAGAAGTCTCTAGAGCTCAGTGGGTGGTGGTGAGGAGGGGCTGATTTGTATACTTAAGGGATCCTGACCGATCCCCAGCAGGAGGCTTGGCATGGGGTCAGAACAGTCCTTAAGTGTGACTCAGCCTGCTCAGCAGCAGGAGAGTTTGGTTGGAAGATGGAATGAGAAGCTGGATGCAAGAAACTGGAAGGATGCCCAGTGGGAAGGGGCCTACTTCCAGACAGGAGCTGGAAAGGAGGATCTCACCAGTCCCCAGAGAGAGGACCACCTGTAGAGCCAGGGAAGGAGCCAACCCAACAAGAGGCCTGAAGCCACCAACACAGCTTGCAGGCGAGGAACAGTGAGTAATTCTACACCCCTTGGGCCAGATAAGGGGAGAGGGCATTCTGGTGGGAAACCTGAATTGCCCCCATCTGGGACTTTGCACTTAAAGCAACAGATTCTGGGTCCCCTTGCTCAAGGCTTCCCTCAGTTCAGCTGGATGAGAAGAGGATTCATCTGGGGTCTGGGGTGATACACCAGGAGAGGCTAAAAAGCTCTCCAAGGAGAGATCTGCTGTATAGAGACTTTTGCATAGTTGCTAAGGAGTTGTCCTCAGTTACAGTTCCCTTCGGCATCTCACACACCCCTCAACCCTATCCAAGTTCAATACCCCTAATAAAAACCCTAATAAACAAGTTCAAGGACTGTTTACTGACTCTGAATCTAATGTGTGGAAGAAAAAGCATGTTGACTGGCTGTGCAGGAATATAGGAAGACCCAAAACTCAGCGACTCCTAGGGAAGCTAGTGCTACATATGTGTAACAGCAATGCTTAAACTATATTCACATTTTTAGAAAGAAAGATGAAATAAATAACACTTTCCGGAGATTCATGTGTTAACTAGACAGAAAACAAAGAAATCCATCCATTGACCTCAGAAGGACATCTTCAGTAAGCAGATGTTGTTCTTAATTATCTTCGAATATGTTGGCCTGCTTGTTCTGCAAACTTCTTTATTTTCAGTCCCTAAAGCATACAGCAGAAATCTGGAAACACAGCAGTCTTACTGGCCGGTGTGATGTGTGATAGATTCCAAAAAGCTGCCTCAAGAAGGTTGGAAAATATGTGTTATTCACAGTAAAAATATATTTAATAAATTAATGAAGAATTCACAATGTATGAAAAATGTCAAGGCAATTTTTGGGGTTGCCCAATCTTATTCTTTTTATTTTAGCCCAACAACAAACATGGTTCAAACTGTTAACAGGTATCAGTTGGATGAAGCTTAAGATGATTTCATTTATTCCAGTTAGAGGATGAGAAAAGAATGTTAGTTGGAAGACCACAAGTTTCCTTACTATTCCCCGAAGAGACATTAATACAGTAAAAACTGTATTTGGTCTGCTATATTCATCTTGTTCCATGGGAGTATCATGCACAGATGTAGCCAGTTTCTCTTATAATACTGTGTCCTGACTAGAGATGAGCGAATCGAACATGACGAAGTGGAATTCGTTTCGAAGATTAGGAAAAATTAGATTCGCGCCGAATCCGAAAATTAGCAAACTTCGGATGCACGAATCGAATTTTCCCAAAAATGGCGGCGACATGTGTGGCGACGGAGCGGGGATCTCTGGGAAGGCACGCAGACAAGGCGCGCTGACCCATAATGCATTCATTCATGACATGTGATCGCATTAGCCAATCAGCAGCCAGCCAGCCAGCACTGTGTAATGGTGGAGCTATAAATCGCGGCCATCTTAGAATTCTCCATTAGCCTCCGGTCATTCAAGAGAGACAGACCTGTCTGTATTAGGGACAGAGTTAGGGCCACAGAGACTTTAGGGCCACAGAATCGTTACTCAGGGACACAGAATCGTTACTCAGGGACACAGAATTGTTACTCAGGGACACAGAATTGTTACTCAGGGACACAGAATCGTTACTCAGGGACACAGAATCGTTACTGAGGGACACAGAATCGTTACTCAGGGACACAGAATCGTTACTCAGGGACACAGAATCGTTACTGAGGGACACAGAATCGTTACTGAGGGACACAGAATCGTTACTCAGGGACACAGAATCGTTACTCAGGGACACAGAATCGTTACTGAGGGACACAGAATCGTTACTCAGGGACACAGAATCGTTACTGAGGGACACAGAATCGTTACTCAGGGACACAGAATTGTTACTCAGGGACACAGAATCGTTACTCAGGGACAGACACAGAATTGTTACTCAGGGACACAGAATCGTTACTCAGGGACACAGAATCGTTACTGAGGGACACAGAATTGTTACTCAGGGACACAGAATTGTTACTCAGGGACACAGAATTGTTACTCAGGGACAGACACAGAATTGTTACTGAGGGACACAGAATCGTTACTCAGGGACACAGAATCGTTACTCAGGGACACAGAATCGTTACTGAGGGACACAGAATCGTTACTGAGGGACACAGAATTGTTACTCAGGGACACAGAATCGTTACTGAGGGACACAGAATCGTTACTGAGGGACACAGAATCGTTACTGAGGGACACAGAATCGTTACTCAGGGACACAGAATCGTTACTCAGGGACAGACACAGAATTGTTACTCAGGGACACAGAATTGTTACTCAGGGACCCAGAATCGTTACTGAGGGACACAGAATCGTTACTCAGGGACACAGAATTGTTACTCAGGGACACAGAATCGTTACTGAGGGACACAGAATCGTTACTCAGGGACACAGAATTGTTACTCAGGGACACAGAATCGTTACTCAGGGACAGAGAATCGTTACACAGGGACACAGAATTGTTACTCAGGGACACAGAATTGTTACTCAGGGACAGACACAGAATTGTTACTCAGGGACACAGAATTGTTACTCAGGGACACAGAATTGTTACTCAGGGACACAGAATCGTTACTCAGGGACAGACACAGAATTGTTACTCAGGGACACAGAATCGTTACTCAGGGACACAGAATCGTTACTGAGGGACACAGAATTGTTACTCAGGGACACAGAATCGTTACTCAGGGACACAGAATCGTTACTGAGGGACACAGAATCGTTACTCAGGGACACAGAATCGTTACTCAGGGACAGACACAGAATCGTTACTGAGGGACACAGAATCGTTACTCAGGGACACAGAATCGTTACTGAGGGACACAGAATTGTTACTCAGGGACACAGAATCGTTACTGAGGGACACAGAATCGTTACTCAGGGACACAGAATTGTTACTCAGGGACACAGAATCGTTACTCAGGGACACAGAATTGTTACTGAGGGACACAGAATCGTTACTCAGGGACACAGAATCGTTACTCAGGGACACAGAATCGTTACTCAGGGACAGACACAGAATTCTTACTCAGGGACACAGAATTGTTACTCAGGGACACAGAATCGTTACTGAGGGACACAGAATTGTTACTCGGACACAGAATTGTTACTCAGGGACACAGAATCGTTACTGAGGGACACAGAATCGTTACTCAGGGACACAGAATCGTTACTCAGGGACACAGAATCGTTACTCAGGGACACAGAATTGTTACTGAGGGACACAGAATTGTTACTCGGGGACACAGAATCGTTACTCGGGGACACAGAATCGTTACTCAGGGACACAGAATTGTTACTCAGGGACACAGAATCGTTACTCAGGGACACAGAATTGTTACTCAGGGACACAGAATCGTTACTTTCTGCTTCACAACCACTATTGAATTAAAGAGTATGTCAGACAACACGCAGAGGAGTGGCAGAGGAGGCAATGTTTCAGGAGCGAGCAGACGTGGCAGCAAAGGAAGGGGTCGAGGCAGCACTAGTCGCAGCCAGAGGCCAGTGCTCCCGGTGTCATCCAGCGGTCGTGTCTCCACCGACAACTCTGCCGTCATCGATTGGTTGACTCGGTCGTCTTCCTCTTCCCAGGTCACCTCTGACACCTACAGCCAACGGTTGGTGGGTACGTCAGACACAACCGTTAGTTGGCATGGCCCAGGAGCAAGCCCACTGAAATCACGTGTCCTCTACCTGCCCCTGTCCTTTGGTGTTCCCTCATCAAGCGAAGTATCGCATGCTGTGGGCTCAGCCCCACTGTACAGTGAGGAAGAGCTAACAGAGGGCGGTCAGGAACGGGGGGAGACATCCGCCTCTTCAGCAGCCAGGCGAAGAAGTACTGGCGAGGAGAGTGGCTCGGTAGCCGGTCTAGAGACAGGTCTGTCTCCTGACCCACACGCAGCCGAGGGGGCTAGTAGTGACGCGGAGACCCTAATTGATGATGATGAGGCTGATCGCACTTGGCAGCCTCGTCGTCATCAGGCTATTGCTTCCGCATCAGGAGAAGAGGGTGCCAGCTTGCCAGCGAGCAAAACAGTCGGTGGGTTGCCCAGGAGGCAGCAGGGTCGCAGCAGTGTCAGTGGAGGCAAACGGCCACGGAGTAGAGCACCAGCTCTACTGCAGCCTACCACCACGGCCAGTAGTGGTGCCGGTGTGCACGGAGGAAGTAGCAGTCAGCCAGTGAGGAGTAGCGGGGGCAAAGTTTCCTACTCGGCGGTGTGGCAATTTTTCGTCAAGCCGCCCGAGGAAGTAAACGTAGCCGTATGTCGACTATGTGGCCAGAAAGTCAAGCGTGGCCAGGGGGCCCATGTTGGGACTACAGCGTTGCGGCAGCATATGCAGCGTCGCCATTCGGTGGCCTGGGAAAACCGTGATAAAGATACGGCGGTTCTGCCTGCCCCAGCCCCCGCTCCATCACCCGCTCCGTTACTTGCTCCGTCACCCGACGTCAATCGCCCTCTATCAGCCAGTCAAGGCTCCAACACCTCTGCTGAGGGGAGTTGTCGCTCGTTGGCATCTTCCGCTCGTTCAGATGCTCCTTCTCCTGCTACTCCTCTTCACGGATTCCGTCAGCAGTCTTTCTTGGAATCTGTTTCCAAGAGACAACAGTTTGCGAGCACGCACCCGACGGTGCAGAAGCTGAACGTCCTCCTGTCCAAGTTGCTGGTGCTGCAGTCCCTCCCTTTCCAAGTGGTGGACTCAGCACCTTTCCGAGAAATGATGGCTTGTGCCGAGCCGCGGTGGAGAGTGCCAAGCCGGCATTTCTTCGCCAAAAAGGCAGTGCCAGCCCTGCATTCACATGTAGAAGAGATGGTGGGCCAGTCTTTGAGCATGTCGGTCTCTGCCAAAGTGCACGGCAGCGCCGATGTGTGGAGCTGTAACTACGGTCAGGGACAGTACATGTCATTTACGGCCCACTGGGTGAACGTGGTGCCGGCACAGCCGCACCAGCAACTTGGACAGGTCACGCCGCTTTTGCCTCCACGTTTGCACGTCCTTGGTCCAGCAAAGATGTCCGCCTCTACCACCTCTTCTTCCGCCGTATCCTCAGCCGCCACCCCCGTGCCAAGTCCCATTACCCGACCGGCATATCACATGTGCAGGGCGCAACGGTGTCACGCTGTGCTGCACCTGGTATGCCTTGGCGAACGTAGTCACACAGGGGAGGAACTTCTGAGTGTAATGAACAGAGAAATCGACAGATGGCTGTCTCCGCGCAAACTGAAAATCGGAACCATGTTGACCGACAACGGAAAGAACATGGTGTCTGCTCTGCGTCAAGGAAGGTTGTGCCATGCGCCATGCATGGCTCACGTGTTCAATCTGGTTGTCAAGCGGTTCCTAAAATCCACCATCCCACTGCAAGACATCCTTAAAATGTCACGTAAACTTTGCATGCGTTTCAGCCATTCCTACACTGCAAAGCACACCCTCCTTGAGCTGCAGCGGCAGAACGGAATTCCACAGCATCGCCTGATCTGCGACGTTGCAACAAGGTGGAATTCAACCCTACATATGTTAGACCGCCTTTACGAACAGCGAAAGGCCATCACCGATTTCCTGATGTTACAAGCGGATAAAGGTACTCCCCTGTGTAACTTAGATGTCAGCCATTGGCAGCTCATGCGTGACACCTGCCGCTGTCGTCTGCTCACGCTGCTGACGGCTTCCGCTTTTTAACCGAGGCCTGTGTATGTCTTCCGAATACTGCTGCCTCCACCGCCACCCTGCGCCATGTGCCACTTTCAGGTCTCCTTACACTGTTGGTGGGTTCCATTTTGTGATAGGGTGCTGTATGGCCTTCCATTGCTGCTGCCTCCACCGCCACCCTGCGCCATGTGCCTCTGTCTGCTCACGCTGCTGACGGCTTCCGCTTTTTAACCGAGGCCTGTGTTTGGCTTCCGAATACTGCTGCCTCCACCGCCACCCTGCGCCATGTGCCTCTGTCGTCTGCTCACGCTGCTGACGGCTTCCACTCTTTAAACTAGTCCTGTGTATGTCTTCCGAATACTGCTGCCTCCACCGCCACCCTGCGCCATGTGCCACTTTCAGGTCTCCTTACACTGTTGGTGGGTTCCATTTTGTGATAGGGTGCTGTATGGCCTTCCATTGCTGCTGCCTCCACCGCCACCCTGCGCCATGTGCCTCTGTCTGCTCATGCTGCTGACGGCTTCCACTTTTTAACCGAGGCCTATGTTTGGCTTCCGAATACTGCTGCATCCACCGCCACCCTGCGCCATGTGCCTCTGTCATCTGCTCACGCTGCTGACGGCTTCCACTCTTTAAACTAGTCCTGTGTATGTCTTCCAAATACTGCTGCCTCCACCGCCACCCTGCGCCATGTGCCACTTTCAGGTCTCCTTACACTGTTGGTGGGTTCCATTTTGTGATAGGGTGCTGTATGGCCTTCCATTGCTGCTGCCTCCACCGCCACCCTGCGCCATGTGCCTCTGTCATCTGCTCACGCTGCTGACGGCTTCCGCTTTTTAACCTAGGCCTGTGTATGGCCTTCAATTGAAGCTGCTTCTGCTCCACCACTCTGCCATTGGACTCTTGATAGTCGTCTCCCCACGCTGCTGCTGGGGGGACTTTTTAACCTAGGCCTCTGTATGGCCTTCAATTTTAGCTGCTTACGCTCCGCCACTCTGCCATGGGCCCCTGTACCGCCTCCTCATGCTGCTGCCAGGCCCATAATCTGCCATGGGCCCCCGTACCGACTCCTCATGCTGCTGCCAGGCCCGTAATCTGTCATGGGCCCCTGTACCGCCTCCTCATGCTGCTGCCAGGTCCAGAGTGTGTCATGGGTCCCTCTACGGCCTCCCATTGCTGCTGTCTCCATCGCCACACTCTGCCATGTGCCACTTTCAGGTCTCCTCACACTGCTGGTGGGTTCCATTTTGTCATAGGGTGCTGTATGGCCTCCCATTGCTGCTGCCTCCACCGCCACACTGTGGCTTCACACTCTGGTTTTGGCCCCGTGACTGCCCAAATGAGTGAAGTGTGCGGTGATTCTAAGATCGACGGCACTCATCTGCATGTCATACTGACTGACAGTATTATTTCTCTTCCCCAGCAGACTCCAAGGGCATTTAAATTAAAGGTACAGTGTTCTGCACTAATATAAAGGATCTCTGAAGCCTAGAAACACCCTTTTTATAAGTTAAATTCGCAGCGAATATATTCGCCTCGAATCAAATTTATTCCGTGAATTCGGCGAATCAGCCGAATCGAATTTTTGAATAATTCGCTCATCTCTAGTCCTGACCTTTATCATGGTTACATGGTAATCCAAAAGGTAATGCCAAGGCTTTCAGAAATAGTTTTTTGTTTTACTATAAAAAACAAGCTAGCCACATCTCTTTCATTGTCAGTGTGCTTATGTTGAAAGCGCGATTGTAGGTGAATATTTGGGAAAATCAAATTTGGTGTTAATATTACTTGGAAAAGAGGTTAACTGATCTGAAACTTTAAATATGCTAACAACAAATGATTGCAAGGACAAGCACTTGTTCCCTCTAGAGCAGATATCTTTGGACCAGCAAAACCATTTGGGGTTCTTCAGCCCACCCCCCTAGGCCCTGTCATGGATTACATAGCTGGTGGATGTTCCCTTGTGTGTTGAAGGCATGCAAATCTACAGAAACACTTAGGGGGCTATTTACAAAAACTGGAGAATGCAAAATCCTGCGCAACTCTTCACAGAAACCAATAAACTTTCAAGGTTTATTGTCAATTCAATTGAAAAAGCTGAAGTTAGAACCTGATTGGCTACCATGCACAGCTGCACCAGTTTTAGTAAATCTTCCCCTTAGGGTCTATTTATAAAACATTAAAGAATAACTGTGGGATAGGCAAAAAAAATCATGCATTAGTACACCCTCTAAACAAAACACTAAACAGTTAATAAAATGTTGAAAATCCTTACCATTAAGGAGAAAAATTTTCATGACCTCATCTCTGTACTTCAAAGGATAACAGCATCCGCCCTGCCCAGGAGGAGGTGTAACAGCAGGGATTACATCATATCTCTCTCTCTCTCTCTCTCTCTCTCTCTCGTAAAAGGAAACTACAGTTCCCATCAATCACAGGGAATTGTAGTGAATGTGGGCTAGTACACTAGGCCTGTACATGTTGAATGTGTCTGAGAGTCTCGGTCTGCCCACCACTGCAAGTGGGGTAAATTAAGGGATTGGGCTAAATTGCAGGGATTTGCCAAGACCAGTGACTGGGGGAACAGGAGGCATAGCACCCACCAGTATTACAAACAGGAAACGAAAGAGAATTAATGGTTTCATTTGAAAATGAATAGGCTATTTAAGAGCAACTACTGAGGGAACCAGAAGATTGATGACATATTTAGTAAAGAAGTTTTTGCCTGGAGTTCTGCTTTAACAAATTTCAAACACTTTGTTGCATACTACACAAATTCTAGCTGTAATCTCTCAAATAGATTGATCTCTATGATCTTTCGCTCCATCTAGTGGCCAAAATGCAATATATTTTCTCATTACAGGATTTCAGAAAACTATACCACATTTTCATGATGTTCGTCCAAGGAATGCTTTATAAGTAGATCCCTTTAGAATGTTATAGACAGAATTTACACAAGTTGGGAAAGTAATATTGATACCATGTGTGACAGTGAAAGCCCCTACCACTGTAAAAAGATAGGAGAAAGTGACACGGTGTTCACACATAGGCAAAGTGCGGGACTCCTCAATGTCAGTTTTGAGCAGAGAAAGGTGGTTTTTCATCTCTGTCCAGGTTTTGTATTCCTGGATCAGGATCTGGAGCTCAGAGTCTCCAAAGAGCCTTGGGTGGGAAGAAGTCTCCACCCCAGTGTCCGATTTTGCCAAAGACCAGCAGGGTGTGTGTGCAGGTGCACAGCCTTTATAATGAAGGATTGGACATAGCTTAGGGCTCCACCTGAGAGACAAGAGGCCTCTGCCTAGGAGTCAGGAGGACTTCAACATTCCCGAGGAGTCAAGGAGGCTGCATGGGGCAACCTGAACGTATACTGTATGACTGCGCAGTGCCAGTGCAGTTGGTGAAAGAGCTGTAAAACAGCTGGGGTGTAAGAAGAACCCCTATCCAGAGGCCAGGAGTGGGCCTGTGCAACAGGTTGCTGTGGCTAAAGACTGAGTGTGCCAAGGGAACCAGGAGAGCTGAGTGATACAGTGATACAGGAACTGGTAAGAAGAGCAGCAGTGATGCTGACTAGGGAGCTTGGTGGCTTGGCATTTAGCAGCTCACTGTTCACGTTGATAGTGGAAACCCTTCCATGGGCAACTGATTAGTGTGTGAACGCTTCCATTCTCTTTAATAAAAGTGGGCTAACATGCCTTAAAATACAATTTGGACTGACACAAGTCATTGGAAAACACTTCTACTACATGAGTATAATCACCCCAACACCACACATACCATGTACCATATATTCTTCTCATGTCCGTTAATGTGTTGACACATAGTAGCACATTTTGGAGATTCTATGGTTGCTATAGTAAGCTGATTGACATGATCTATGCTTTGTCTAAATAAAACTAAATCTGCAACAGAAGAGGCAGTTGGAAACTTCTGAGCAATATATATTTATAATATATAATATAATTTATAATATATAATATATATTTATAATGACAACATATTGTAGTACATAGCCACAGATGTCGATGGCTTCATATGCACTAGACCAGTGGATATGTATGGTTTGAGTATTATATTGACACATACAGTATTTTTATGTATGGATGCATAGGCTGGATACATTGAAACTGATATTTTATTATATTATTGTAGCGCTACTCCCGTAGGAGCCACTTGTGTTTTTGGGTCTCCCCTATCTTCACCCCACAGCCAAGGTATTTATTATACCTAGGTGCGTACACACTTTTGCTCAGTGTCTTCAATGATCAGTCTAGGGGATGTTGTTTGTGTATTTTTATTGTAGAACTGGGGTAGGGATGGGGAATATAGTAGGATACTCCAGGATTATAACTATTCACACTGTGGATGTCTAGCTGGCCTCTCAGTTAAGCTTGCCATAAATGGGCCAAATTCCAAAAGAATTTTCTTTCAAAAATCTTTTCTAAAAATTTACTTTCGAATTTTGCACCATTAGTGGGCCACAGAAATGTCCGATTTCCATGCGACCATTGAATTTGAGTGATCAGGCATGTTGGAAATTTAAAAAAACAAATTTCTAATCAATGATTAGAGAATCATGCAAGATATATAATCGAAAGAGAAACGATTATGAGCTGTGACCTGGAAAGAAAAGAATATTTTTGGCCACGAAAACTCTTTTCTGTAGCAACATGTGAAATTGAAGGCTTGGTTGGTTGATTTTCAAAATCAATGGTGGCACCATCGTATTACAAAGTGCACAAAATGTCCGATTTTCTAAACAAAATTGGTTAGAATTCAACCCATGTATGGCCTGAATTAAGCACTGTTGAAGTCCTGACTGAAAGAAGATAGGAGACTTCACTTTAGATTGTCACAACAAGTAGTTTAGGATGGAGCAAAGCATCAGTTGGACAAGTTTTTCAGAACACCAGCCAGTGTTCCCTTTTCTCAGACCCATGCTGGCTATCAAGCAACAGGGGGAGCCAAGTCCTCAAGACCTCTCAACGCCTGTACTCGTAAGTCCAAGGACAGAATGGTTGCCTCTTTCCAATCTTCCAAGCAATATCCTCAAGTGATACCAGACAGATCTTTGGCAGACAGCTCCCCTCAGCACACCGAAGAACCAGGGTCACTATTTCTAATTTCAGACCCTCAGGTCGTCCATCTGAGGCCACATGGCAGCAAGTGCCAGGCAAGGCAAGCCTGCCTCCAGCCTAGCTGGTACAATCCACTGCCTAAGAAAGACCCTGAGCCCATGTGCTCACAGAAAATAAATACTGCTCCCAGCATGCAATGGGGCCACCCTCCCCTGCAATTGGCCAGGGCTGCATCCATATTCATGCTGCTCATTTGCATAGCTTCGACCCAGGTTCTGGAAGACTCTAGTTGCTTTCAGAAGGCAGTAGGAACTCAAGACAAACTCAACAGCACCAGAGCATCATGAGCAGACCTTGCTAATCCATCTCAGCTCTATTTAAGCAGAGAGCCCAATTAGTTTTTCCTAACAGCCTCTCTGTTTAGCAGATAAACACAGCTATACTATCCTAACTGTACAAATCCTAGCACCTATCTAGGAGGGTGCTACATTATATACAGTATGCAAAGCTTGGCGTTGTTGTCTGAATGCTGGACACAATAAAAAGACCAGTCAAAGATTGTGCTTTACAGTTGAACTAACATCATGTGAATATCTGTGTATTACGTTTCATGCTAATACAGGTTGATTCCTCCAATGCCAAATATAGAATCTGCTTCATCTGTGAGCTCTTTCAGATAGGCAGTATCACGTACTGCCCTCTGAAAAGTGATCTGTGCTGGTTTCTTTTTCAGAGGGCAATATAGCAGTAGATGGCAGGTGTTGAGAAGGCGCTACTTCTGCCTCCTGATGCCTGTTTTTTTTTTTTTTATTGACAAATAAAAGGAGACTTTTAAGTTCACCTATCATAGAATAATGCACAGTTCAAGCACAAAGATATTAAGGTTTTGTTGGTTGGCTGCTGGGTTTAACCAGAATTTTATCATGTGTTTGAATACAGGTTCATTTGTATGGGGAGCATTTTCTCCATTATTTCTTCTTTCCTTAATAACACAAAACAGGATAATTAGATATGGGGGTTTCTTCCCCATATCTATGAAGGCTGGAATGTTGTGGAGGTCTCTCTTGCACCTCCTGCCCAATACTAGGGTGGAGGCAGAGAGTGTGAGCACATGGAGTGGAATGAGTGCCGCAGTAGCTGACTGGTGAAGACCACTCCTTGGGTGGGTGAAGCTAGGAGATGCAGTCCTCAGAACAGGATGCTGAAGCAGCTTGGCACCAGAATAGTAGATGGTGGCAGAGCCGGTATGTAGGCAGAGGCCAGCGACACCTGGGCAATGAGGAGCTGAAACAGCAGGCACAGCATATCCAGGCCAGGGTCGGGAACAGCGGGGCAAAGCAGTACAGAATCAGCAGGCAAAGACAAGTCCAGTAAACAGGCCGGGGGCCGAGTGATCAGATGAACAGGGTAGAGGAAAGAGCAGAGTAGAGACAAGAGCAGAGACGAAGTCCAAGGTGAAGTCAGGTCATACACAGGTAAACAGGTTCAGCAGATCAGGTCTCAGGAACACAGGGACCAGCTGAAGACCATTCAGCAACTGCTCATAGTGACAAACCAGTTTAAATAGGCCGCTCACGCATGAGCACAAGCATAGGTCCGCACTGGTTTTCTGGTGCTGGTAATCTGGTTTACCTTATAGCTCTATAATTAAGTACTGGTCCTATTCCAAAAAGAATGACACCTAGAATCATTCAACCCAGTTGAAGTCAATCTGCTGGGATGGGGGTTCCAGAAGGAAAGGGGGGATGGGAAGCCTGGGTGGGGTTAATTGAAATGGGGCTTTAATAAAAATGTATTCAAAGTTCACAATACTATTCACAATTTTAATATTATGATCACTAAGGAAAGATGTTGGTAAGTATGAAATATTACAGTATATGCAGTATTTTATTATTTACCACTATGGTCAGGACCACAAGGTATGCAGAACATTTTCTGATGTGGAGCAAACTATCAGAAAATCTGAAGGAAAATTGGTCAGGTTCATCTTAGTGGAGCTATGGGCAAAATCAAATACTTAGTGCTGGTAAACCCAGGACCCTGCATTCACTATGTCTGGTCTCCCACAGTACACAGAACATGGAAGTGCAATTATTTTAGTAAATATAAACTGCTAAATACCTTTTCTCATCAGCAGTTAGAGCAGTCTTGTGATGTCTATCAGTGTCCAGCAGAGCATTGGTTACAGCTTGTAGGGGGAGTTTTCATTCTCCTGTAGCAGGATTCAGGACCTCTGTCTGGACAGTGCTTATTGGCCCTGTGCTGATCACATGCACTCTCTCAAGAAAAAGAAAAACCTCTCTAGCAATGCACACCAAACTGAGCAGCTTTCCCCTAGCCTCTGTTCTATCAGGAGATATTTGAGAGACACTGGAAGAAGGGGAGGATCAGAGAGGAGAGGATCAAACATCCTTTTCACACAATGTGGAGGATTACCCCTTAGGGTCCACAGTGAGTATAACAAGCATTCTTTACTGCATATACAGACTGATTTTACTGTTGTGGATTTAGTAACACTTTAAAACACAATATCTGTGCTATTATAAAAAAATATAAACACAATACATTTTGTATACACACAGTGTAAAAGCTTAATATAAAACCAGCTGCTGACAGGAAGACCAATGTAAAAAGTTGTTATGACTTATGTATATAAATACCACAGCACTAGCAGTGAGACTCCTTTAATGTGACTATTAGTATATGTATCTTCCACCACTATTTCCTAAAAGAAATTTCCATATCTGTCACTCTCCTCAATCAGTTTTAGATTTCCACAGCATAAGTGAAACTCCTGTCAGTGTCAGATCATACACCACCATCCACATTTGAATCAAAGGCTCACCTGAGGGATGCACCTTTAAAGTATAGAGGTCAATGCACACATGAATATGGTACAATGTCTATACAGGATTCATGGATGGATCACAGCCACCACTTCCACTTCCAGTACCGCATCAAATCACCAATGTTCCTAGAACAAAAAACATTCCAACAGTGCAGAACATCCAAAGATGCATTATTAAAAGCACATATAAAAGGTTTCCACAACTTCAAAAGAAGGTTCTTCCTGCATAACTTGTGGCATGTGAGATAACATCAGTGTCCAGAAAGTCCATCCTATGCATTTCGTCACAACAGGATGTTCTTAATGACATGCATGATGAATTCGCTTGTACATTTTACCATCTGTTGATCTTTCCAGTAGATCACTTATTTTTCCTCATCCTTTTAGGATTAGTTCACACAGCCAATTATGTCCATGTGCCATGCAGGGTCATGTTCTGCCAACACAGGGATGCATATGTGTTGTATGCATCCCCGTGCTGGCAGTCCCATAGATGTTTATTGGGACACATGGCTGCACAAACATAGCCACTGAGTCCCAATGTGACACCCATGCAGGTGATTGGCCCCAAACATACCCAGGGTGAGTTCAGGGACACGCACCCGCATAGATGTCACATTGGAATACAGCGGTTGTGTCCGTGTAGCCTCATGTCCCGATAGGCATCTTTGGGACTGGCTGTGCAGGAAAGCACACAACACCTGTACATCCCTGTGGCGGCAGAACACGACTCTTCACAGCACAGTAATTGGCTGTTTGAATAGGGCCTAACAGAGTGCAATGCTGTCTGTTCTGCAGTGAAGTCAAGGCTACGTTGTGACCCTATGGACAACCTAGTCTTGGATAGCCATGTAGCTGAAGCTGTAGTAATATAAAAATATATATATTTTTTAAATATATTCTTCAGATTTTTTTAACATATAAAAAATAATTTTAACATATATTTTTACATATATTTGTAAATGCATTCCAAAAATGTAGATTTGTATTTTTAAAGACATACAGTATATTTGAAATGTATTTTTAAAAATATTTTTCATACATTTTGTAATAATAACACATATCAACATACAGTATATATATATATATATATATATATATATATATATATATATATATATATACTGTATGTTGATATGTGTTATTATTACAAAATATATGAAAAATATTTTTAAAAATACATTATATATATATATATATATAATTTATTGAAATATATTGAATATGGCCAAAATGTTAGCATTTCAAATATATGTCAATATATTTGGGAATAATATTTTTAAAATATATTTTTCTTCCATATGGGATAGGTAGTCTCCTATAGGAAAGGAGGTACTATTGAAATAACTGCAGATTAAAAGGTCTATACCATCAGTACATCCAACAGTTCAGAAATAAATTATTGTTTAAGCATAGAAACATACAGGTGACTGAAATAATGTTAATATTTAAGGTTAGTTTAAAATGATGGATCATTATATAGAGTTTTTCTCTAATAAACAATTTTGTCTGCAGTTCTATGTACATCTGGGCCCTTACAAGTTCCCTTGATGATAAAGTCTCATTACAGCCTTATCTTGTTTGCCATAAATCTTCTATATACAATAGTCCCTGGGTAGTGTTTCAAAAGTGCAGGACAAAAAAGGCACATCTGAGTTCAATATATGGATAGTAAAACATATACAAGAATTAAATGAATACTACCAATATTACCGTCTCATACAAATTAATATGCAGATTGCATTTTTCCTACATCTGATAATGTCTTAATTCCTGAATGCACAATAAAATGTAAGCAGTTATTAAAACACTATTTCAAGGCTAAGAGAAATGTTGATTCAACGAAAAAAAACCCCATTATTACGATGTAAAGCAAGCCTGAGTCTAAGCAGGCTGCAGACTGGGCTGATTTCTGCATAGACAACATAGGCAATGGCCTGTGTCACTAAGGAAGACCTCTATTGATTCTGTTGTACAGCTAGACAATGCTAAACAGGAGCAGTGGGGAAAATTTGAGGCAGATTTATTATATTGAAGCAGCTTCATTCTTATGTTAACCCATCAGCATGCACCAAGGTGTTAGGACACTAGTGTATACATCTGGGAGGATGTCTGTTGTAGTTTCTGCAGGAAACTGAATGTCACTCTTCCCCCTGATTTTGCCCTTCTGCAGTTATATGAGGTTCTTTTTATGGGTAGTCCCATTCAACAATGCTCCTTGATACAAAAGGTGCAGTGCAAAAATTAAATTATCAACTATAATAGAACTCCCTGAAAAAATTTCCGTGCTCAAATAAATGTCCAGAATGATCCACCAAAAGACGTCTGTGCTCAATAAATGTGCACAGTAGTGAATGTGTTTCCAACCATCCAAGGAGAAGAAGAAGAGACCCACTGAAGAAAAAGAGTGGAAATCCAAACATGTAGTGGCAAACACAGGCAAGTAGGAACCCTTACCGGAGCTGTTGGGCTTTCAACCTAATGAAAAGCCAAAGCACGCTTTGGGACTCAAACCCAAATAAATCTGTGGCAGACGACAAAACTCCAATCCAGTGGTACCACCTTGAGCTTCACACTCCACCTATTACCTTCCAGCTCACACACCATCTTGACAATTGGGGGTTTATTTACTAAAGCTGGAGAGTCCAAAATCAGACTCCCTTCTGCATAGAAACCAATCAGCTTCCAAGTTTCATTGCCAAAGCTTAATTGAACAAGCTGAGGTTAGAAGCTGATTGGTTTCTATGCAGAAGGGAGTCTGATTTTGGACTCTCCAGCTTTAGTAAATAAACCCCTTGGAGTCCAGTCATATGCATTGGGATCCTTCCTCAGCCACTTCTCTAACTCTGCTTGGTTTTTCTCAACAAAGTCAGAAGTGATGATATTGTTGGAAGCTTCACATGCAGAGAGAAGCTGATAAATTGTAGGCCCAGTTCCAAAGTGCATGAGTAGGTCTCTTTTAACACCACCTTTATTGTGATGCTTGTGCTGCTATGTTCAGATTTAACAGAAATCAGATTTCTATCAATATATTCTTATGAACCAGCTTGTTGGTACATTTTTGCTCAATTCTTGCATGTAGCCAATCAGCAGCAGAGTTGATCAGTGTATTCTGACAACTAGTAAGTCCTATTGTCAGAATACAATGACACAACAAGGATTCCTGCATCCGCATCAAACGTGTGGATGGGAGAATCAGTTGTTTTAGTCATGGCATTTATCCTTTTTGTTTTGCCTTTTCTAGATCTAGCCTTGGTTTAGGCAATGATTCCTTCTATACTCTTATACAATGATCTGTTGGACCTCTTAATGGCTTTTGCCTACTCCTTAGGACTGCTTTTGGACATCTTAGCTGTTTCATAATTGATTAATTAATATGCCCCCCACTGGATGATAAAGAATATAAGATTTTGTACTCAAGTCCATTGA
This sequence comes from Staurois parvus, assembly GCF_062004578.1. Classification (NCBI taxonomy): domain Eukaryota; kingdom Metazoa; phylum Chordata; class Amphibia; order Anura; family Ranidae; genus Staurois; species Staurois parvus. The sequence continues at coordinate 34,255,763 of NW_028318083.1, read as the reverse complement.
GGGACACAGGTCCAGCCTCTTTGTTATTAGCCTCATGTATCATTTAATCATGAAACTGAGGCATGATATTGTTGGGGTTATTTGGGGGACTGGCTTAACATCTTTTGCCTGCCAGTGTGCAAACCTCCTTTAGGCAACCTTATATATTATAACCAGACTGTTTCAGATTTCATGACATCCTGAACCCTCAGCTGAATAAGGCTCTTTCCATTAAGTTCATTTAGAGGCTGTACAGAAGAGACTTCCACCCACGAGATGCTGAACCTGGCTGGGACACAGAAAAAAAACGGAAAGTTCAGTCCAGTCCTATCAGTGAGCACAAAAAAAATGAATACTGTGGCAGTAGATCCTATTAAAATGCATAGTTAACCCCTTCCCGCTGACCCAACGCATATATGCGGCCTCATGGAAGTGGGTCTTTATCCGTGGGGCTGCATGTATGAGTAGCTCTCTTTGTGCTGGGAGCATGCTGCACTGCGCACTCCCAGTACATAGACCGGGCTCTCTTCGAGAACCCCGGGTCTCATACTAACAATTGGGACTCGGTAATCCAGGTTGCGGGTCACCTGATCGCTGTGATAGCCTCTGATTGGCTATCACATTGATCAGTCACTGTGAACCCCACCCCTGTGTTTACTTCCTCTTCTGAATGAAGTGAAATATACATTGTATCTTCTCTTCTTGCAGAAGAGGAAGATATAAACCAGATTGCTCAACGTTTTGAACAGTGGGGGCTCCTTAAGTGATTTGGTAACAGGTCGCAGACCACAAAGAAATTAAATGGTTCAGAACTTAAAATGTTTTATTTTGAATAGCATAATGAACATTTTCCTCTTGCAGCCCCTGAATTCCAGTGGGAGGGAGAGGAGGATAAGCTAGCTTTTAGAGGTTGCAGGAGGAAAATGGAGAGGATTGGTTCCTGAATATGCCACTCCTGCTGCCCCTCCTGTCCATGTGTAAAACAGTATGTGACAGGGGCCCCCTGGAGCATGGGGGGAGTTGCAATGGTCATTGCAACACCAGACGCTACACCAGTTATTGGGAGCATTTGGTGAGAGCAAGTCTTATCTATAGGTTTTTACCGCCCCCCAAACTGCAAATGTAAATGAAAAAAAGGTAGCGCTTATTTAAATCAATCACATCATAAATAAATTATTAAACCCTATATTGTGAAAGTGATAAATTAATCAAATAAATATATATGTGAAAATCATAAATAAACATGCTTTCAAAAAAATGTCTCTGATATCTTTCAATTTAAATAATGCAATGTGAAGAAATCCGCTTCCACTCCGTGAAAATGTCAAGTGACGAAACGTGTAGGGTGGAGCTTCAGACTGATGTCACTATATTACGATAGCGGCCGGCGTCTCCGGCTTTTGAGACGGCTTATGTGTTTTATGTGGTTCATGCTGGTGTCGGCTGTGACACTTTACCATGTGAGTTGTTTGGATATGTTTTTTTGAAGAATAAACCTGCTACAGTGTTACACTATCGCCTGCTTTGGTTCTCTTCCCTTTGAGCCTATTAAGAGGATTCGGGTATATTGGAGAGTCTTGTTGCTGTGGTTACCTGTCTGCAAATCATTGCCTGGCTACCCTTCTTTCTCTTCTCCGAGCTACCCACTATCATCCTTGGAGACTTCAACATCCCTATCAACATCAATAACCCAGCTACATCCCAACTCTTCCACTTAACCTCTTCTTTTGCACTTGCACAGTGTATACAGTCCACCACTCACTCCGACGGGAACACTCTAGACCTTGTCTTCTCTCATCTCTGCACTCCCTACAACCTCACAAACACCCTCTTTCCTCTCTCTGATCACAACCTCATCACCTTCTCCGTCTCCTCGTCCTCAAACACCTATCCCACCAAACGTCAAATAATCACCAGCAGAAACCTCCGTAGCTTGAACCCTGCTCCCTTCCACTCTGCAGCTGACCAACTTTACGACAGAATCCTTCCCCTGTCCTGCCCTGACTGGGTCACTACTGTCTACAACAATTTGCTGTCAGCCGCTCCAGACTCGCTTGCACCCCCAACAACACGAAGCATTAGGCCCTGACCACTACAACCCTGGCAGACTGACCACACCAAAAATCTCAAACGACATAGTCGTGCGCTGGAGCGACTATGGCGTAAAACCAAATCCCAACAAGCATTCACCTGATATAAATCTGCCTTCCTAACATACACTTCCTCCCTTCACGCTGCCAAACAAGCCTACTTTGTTACCCTCATTAATACCTTCTCCTCCAGTCCTTGCCAGCTCTTCTCTACTTTTAACTCTCTACTCTCTCCACCCCCACCTACACCCAGTACCTCACTCACCGCCCACGAGATTGCTAACCACTTTAAAAACAAGATTGACGCAATTCATAGGGACATTGCCACTCAGACTTCCAGCCCACCTAGCATTCCTCACACTAAAACCCCCTCAACACTCCACTCCTTCAAGCTCATTACTACTGAAGAGGTCACTAATTTCTTCTCAGAAGCCCGCCTCACCACCTGCTCCCTGGACCCTGTCCCCTCACAACTCCTACGGTCACCCTCTCCTTCCATCCTACGCTCCCTCACTTACATCTTTAATCTTTACCTCTCTACTGGCACCTTCCCCTCCCCTCTAAAGCACGCGCACATCACTCCCATACTTAAAAAACCCTCCCTGGATCCCACCGATTTGAAAAACCTAAGACCCATCTTCCTGCTGCCATTTACATCTAAACTCCTAGAGCGCTTAGTCTATAATCGCCTGAGTTCCCACCTCACCGACAACAACCTCCTTGATTCCTTATAGTCTGGCTTCTGCCCCCTACACTCCACCGAAACTGCCCTACTCAAACTCACCAATGACCTGCTAACTGCCAAAACCAATGGCCACTGTATATTACTCCTACTCCTCGACCTCTCTGCGGCTTTTGACACGGTTGACCACCCCCTCCTCCTCAAAAAACTACACTCTCTTGGCCTCAGAGACTCCGCTCTCTCCTGGCTCTCCTCCTATCTATCACAGTGCTCCTTCAGTGTTACCTATAATGCTGCCACCTCCTCTTCACACCCTCTCTCCGTTGGGGTCCCTCAAGGTTCTGTCCTCGGACCCCTTCTCTTCTCCATCTACATCTCCTCCCTTGGCCAATTGATAAATTCCCACGGCTTCAATTACCACCTCTATGCTGACAACACACAAATCTATCTCTCAACCCCTCACCTCACCCCTTAAGTCTCCGCCCGTATCACAAGCCTACTAAGCGACATATTGGATTGGATGTCACTCCACTTCCTCAAACTAAACCTTTCCAAAACTGAGCTCCTAGTATTCCCCCCAGACCGCCCCCCCCCCCGACTTCTCCAACAAGACCAACAACACTATCATCAGTCCCACCCCTCAAGCCAGAGTACTAGGTGTCATCCTAGACTCCAATCTGTCCTTTCAGCCCCAAATCCAATCGCTGCCAAACTCATGCAGACTTCACCTCCGCAACATCTCCAAGATACGACCTTTCCTAACCTCGGAAACCACTAAACAACTCATTCACTCCCTTATCATATCACGCCTCGACTACTGTAACTCCCTCCTCATTGGCCTACCTCACCGCAGGCTTTCCCCTCTTCAGTCTATCATGAATGCTGCGGCCAGACTCATCCACCTTACTAACTGTTCCGTATCTGCCACCCCCCTCTGCCAATCCCCCCATTGGCTTCCAATTGCCCAACGGATAAAATTCAAAACGCTAACACTGATGTATAAAGCCGTTCATAATACTGCCCCAAACTACATCACCGATCTTGTCTCCAAATATCACCCAAACCGTACTCTCCGCTCCTCACAAGACCTCCTACTCTCTAGCTCCCTTGTCTCCTCCTCCCATGCTCGTCTCCAGGACCTCTCCAGGGCTTCCCCCATCCTCTGGAACTCCCTACCCCAATCCATCAGACTATCACCTACTCTGCTCACCTTTAGGCTCACTCTGAAAACCTATCTCTTCAGGGAAGCCTACCCCGCCCTCAGCTAATACTGAACTCCTCTACTCTTCCAACCACTCCATCCCCCACAGCTATTTCCTCCTGTACCACTATCCCCTCCCTCCTAGATTGTAAGCTCCACAGAGCAGGGCCCTCGAACCCCTCTTGTATTGAATTGTATTGTTACTGTACTGTCTCGTGTACTGTCTCCCACCATAATGTAAAGCGCTGAGCAAACTGTATATAAATCCTGTATAATAATTATAATAATAATAATAATTGCTCCCAGAGCAAAGGCACAATTTGCTAGTTTATAACATTACTAGCAACTTGCTCTGGTGAGTTCATTCATTTCAAATGGTGAAGAATTGTTACACATTGGTGATGGATTTCTTCACATCCGTTATTTAAATTGAAAGATATCAGAGATATTTTTTTTCAAGTACGTTTATTTATGATTTTCACACATATATTTATTTGATTCATTTATCACTTTCACAATATAGGGTTTAATAATTTATTTATGATGTGATTGACTTAAATAAGCGCTACCCTTTTTTTATTTATACGGTTACCTTTTTTTAGAGGGTGAAGTTTAGCAGCTTATCACTATAATTTAGTTTTTTTCTTTGGCGCTGTATTCACTTATATGTTATTTTATTGCAAATGTAAATGAGCCCTCACTGTCCTGCGCCATCTCTAAGGCTGCTTTTACCTAGTGCAATGCTCCTGCGATTTTCTCTGCAGGTTATCTGTGTTCTGCTATAGACTTCTATTATATCTTGCAAGTATGGTGCTCTTTTTGAAACTACATCAAAACCCGCGGTGCTGGAAAACCACAGCACATCATTGTGAAAGTAGCCTTATAGGAGGCTCTGGACAGTAAGGGCTCATTTACATTTGTGGTTTGGGGGGTGGTAAAACAGAGCAGCGTGAAAGTAGCCTAATAACCCTTTTTTAAAAGTGCTAATATGCCCATTGCAGAACAATGCAATGTTTAATAAACTGAACTTTTTATCTTCCAGCTTCTACTGGCATCACTCTCCAGGTTGCTAGAAAGATCCCAAGCAAAGTGCACTTGGTATCACTCTGCCTGGGACAGGAGTTGGCACTACAGAGGAAACATCATTTTATGCAGCTTCTGCTTCCTCCGGGGCTGCTTGTTTCCTCCGCTGCCATCACTGGCTCCATGCACTCTGATGCTCTGGGATGGCGGATCAGCAACCCGCGATCTGCGCTTGCTGACCCACCATCCCAGAGCATGAAGTCGCGGGCCACAGGTTGAGCACCCCTGATATAAACAAACAAAAAAATTAAGAAAAAAATAGCTAGATCAAATTTTGATCTAGGTTAGTACCAGGGTTAATGTTGGGGTTCATGTAGACGGCAGATTTGGAAGACACTTCTGAACGATGGAAACTGACTGCTGGAAAACTTAGGTTAAAAAACGTCTGTTTGGCAACGTTTGCATACCGCGTTTATACATGTTTGCGTTTAGACGCGTGCTTTAAAGATAACCTCAGGAGACCTTCCAAAATGCCCATAATGCACTGAAAAACAGTAAAAAAAAAAAAATATTTCAGACATTTTGAGAGAAATAGAGAAAGCAGAAGCAGAGAGATCAGTATCTGTTGAGATTTCCTGTCTTTTCTGGTTGTAGTCACTATGGATCCCATCATGAGCATAATGCGGCACATTCTACCGTTTTTTCCTTCACGCAAAACCTGGAACAGACTGCGCTGGTGTACCAGGTCCATTTGAATACATGGAAAACACTTTGCATGCATTTCTGATGATAAAAAAATGCTCTGGACAGCATCTGGATATGGAACAGTTAAAAAATGCTTCTAAACGCAAACGCTTATAAATGCGGTTAGCCACGTTTACAAGCATTTGGCTTTTGAAACGCTGATAAAATCTACTCCTGAACGCAAGTTTGGTGCATTAAAAAAAATGACTGTAAACTCAACTGTCTGTAAATGACATAGTGTACATGGACACATAGGAAAACATTAGGGAGAGTTCAGGGGCTGCTAAAAAAAAATGCAGAAAAGCTCCTGAACATGAACCCTATCAGTTGCAGTGTACATGAGCCCTTAAGGTCAATGCAAGGCCACTGCCAGTGTATTTTGGATAGGAATTTTTTCTTTAAAAAGCATTTTTTAAATTAGTGTCAGTGTCTTAGGTAGGATAAAAAGGCAAACTGCACACCATTGTTTCTAGGCCCCACTACAGGTACAAACTGCAACTTACATACACATATGTGGTATCACTGTGATAATCAGAAGCAGGATAATTTAGTTTGGGTTGTTCTTTGATGGTTAATTATGGTAATAAGAAATATACAGCTAAATTAAATTTTTTTTTCTACTATTATGGGCCAGTTTTCCTTTGATAATGAAAAAAAATTCTGATGACATGTACAATTTTACTAACACATGTCAGAGTTGCAAAATTGTGTTTAGGCATTAACATTTGTTTTACACTCAGTCATTAATGGGTTAATTAGCTCTCTCAGGTGGAGAGGACAGCACCACAACCCAGCGTATGATGCCATGGTGTATCAGAAAAAAGATTTTACAGTAAGAACAAGCCAAAATTTTTAAAATGTATTTCTTTTTAGTCCTGTCCATAATACAGAAATATAGAATATATGTACACAACTGCAATACATTTTCTTTAAACATTATTTTATTAAAAAAAAAAAAAAATGACAGTCAGAACTAACCGAGCGATCATCAAGAGCAGGATAATTCATTTTGGGTTGTTCTTTGGTGGTTAATTATGGTAATAACAAGAAATATACAGCTAAATTACAAAAAAAAAAAGTTGTTTTTTTTCTTATTATGGGCCAGTTTTCCTTTGGTAATAAAAAAAAATCAGGAGATATCCGTCACCATTTGTCACCAAAAGAAAGCCAAATTTGTCCTGGAAAAAAAAAGGTATACAAAAATGTATAAAATGTATTTCTTTTTAGTCCTGTCCATAATACAAAAATGTAGAATATCTGTACACAACTGCAATACATTGCCTTCAAACATTGTTTATATATTTTTTTTAAATGACAGTCAGAACTGATTAAGCAAGTGGGTTCAGGACTCTTAGCATAGATGCATTTTTTTTTTATAGAAAACCCAGTAAACAGCATAATTCAGCATTGCTGGACCATCAAATGTATCTCAGTGGGTGGATACATTTGGCAATAAAATAGGCAAACCTCTGAAATGATTATTCCAGCAATGTACTGTATACACATCTGTTGTACTGTAACAAACTAATTGGTCAGATTGTCTACTTTTGTCATTTGAACTCTCAGGTTGTACTTTTTTTATTCTGGCATGAAACACATATCTTTTTCCTTACTTAATGTTATTTAAGACCACCAGAATAAATACTGAGTAGGCCGCTGAATTTTCCCATGTCTGATCTTTTCACAGAACATGCAAGAAAAGGGACAAGAGTAAAAAAGATAAGACCTTTTGTACAACAAGAATAAAAGAGAGCAGGTTACATTTAAATTCAGAATTTGTGACATGATGACTTGTCTTCGTGTTGATGCATTTAAAAATATATGTTACTGTAACTTCACAAAGTCTTTTTTTAACGACTGCTCTAGTAAGCACAGCTATTGTGCCAGTTTCTTAAAAGTACAATTAGCTATAGACTGGGCATTGTTCCATTCCATTAAATTGTTTAATCATTAGAACTAATGAAGGTATGACAAGCAATATGCGATTAAACAACCATTTCATGTTATAAAACAATTCATGCTGATTGAGTTATTCTCTAAAGTGAGCTAGCTTCCCTTCTTTATAATGTTCGACAAACTATGCATGGCCATATAACGGCAGACCTGTTACAGATAACAATTGGTAATGGCTCATCTAACCATCCTTAGTTAAACAATGTAGCACCAGGTCCCACAACAGACTCTACCTGACTCTACCGACTTACAAAAAAGGTGATAATAAGCAGTACATATAAATGGGTATGTCCACTTTAATCTTACCTTAATAGATTTTGCTTATAGAGGAACACACCTCATAACTCCTGTACTAGTAAGATGTTATGTATTTGCATATATTGAGATCCATGCATGCCATTATATTGCTGCTATTAGCTTGTGGGCAATACCATGCCATTGAACCATATTTTTGCTCTAAAATCATTTGTCACACATTGAGTCCACAAGGATCCTGTAGCTTCCTGTGGTTAGGATCACCATACACATTGTAATCTGACCATATAATATTTGTACGATTAACTGTAGATTTACAAAAACTATGTAATATAGGAGCCTTCTTAAAGCGGAGCTCCACCCAAAAGAGGAAGTTCTGCTTTAAGCCTTTGTCCCCCACTCCCTATTAAGGCTTGGCACCTTTGGGGAGCGGGTACCCAAATTTGACCTGTACCCGCTCCTACTTCCGCGGCAATCGCTAGGCGATCAGAAGCTGAAGTTGTTGTCCTCCTACCCTCCCTCCACGTAGTCTTCTAGGACACGTGACAAGACCCAGAAGACTATGGGGCCATTTACAAAGTGCAGCGCTTCTAGCCGCAAGCTATCACAGCTGGGTGCCACACTGAAGATGCCGGCGCCAGGGCGAGAAGACAGCCGGTGAAACGAGCTGCGGGAAGGACACCGCTGGACCGAGGGACAGGTACAGTTTTTGTAGCTGCTGACTTTTGTTTTTTTTTTCAGGTGGAACTCCGTTTTAAACTGTCCAATCAATTTGTATCCAATTAGGCAGGCAAATTCACTACATAATCGTTAATAGACCCAAAGGAGATTGTAGAATCACATTTTAACGTGTTGAGAATAAAGCCCAGTGCACAGGGGACGAATATTGGAGGAAATCAGCTGGTGCAGTAGATACCATCTGTGTACAGGTCCTTGTTTGACAGAAGCCGATCTCACAGCCAGCTTCTGTTGAACAGGTATGCATGAAAACCATCAGCTGATCAGCATCCGATCAGCTCCCTTAGCCAATGGCTCAGAGCGCTGACCGATGTGTTCTGGAGGGGTAGGGGCAGAAGACAATAGCTCAGCGGGGAGATTTCTGTGCTAACATCGCATTGTTACAGAGATCTCCTCAATTTTCTTTCGTTCAGCCCGCTGGGCTGAACAAAAATAGTTTTACCATATGTACCAGACTGTAAAGCTGACCATACAGATATCAGTGCCTTGTTGTCCAAGGTTAATCAATAGATCCTCACTTTAACAAATTCAATACTGGACACTTTCACCCCCTTCCTGCCCAGGCCAATTTTCAGCTTTCAACACTGTCACACTTTAAATGACAATTACTCAGTCATGCTACACTGTACCCAAATTACATTTTTATCAATTTTTTGAGACAGACAGAGCTTTCTTTAGGTGGTATTTAATCACCAGTGTTTTTTTTGGTATATAAAAGAAAAAAATACTGAAAATTTTGAAAACGAAACAAAAAACACTTTTTTATGTTTCTGTTATAGAATTTTGCATATAAACAATCTTTTTTTTTCATAAACTTAGGCCAAAATGTATTGCGCTACATTTCTTTGGTAAAAATAACTCAAATCAGTGTATACTATTTAGTCTGTGTGAAAGTTATAGAGTCCACAAACTATGGTATATACACTCAATGGCCTCTTTATTAGGTACACCTGTTCAATTGATTGGTAACACAAATTGCAAATCAGCCAATCACACGGCAGCAACTCCATGCATTTAAGCATCTAGACATGGTACTGGGATTTTCATGCACAACCATCTTTAGGGTTTATAGAGAATGGTGCGAAAAAGAGAAAATATCCAGTGAGTGGCAGTTGTGTGGACGAAAATGCCTTTTTGATGTCAGAGGTCAGAGGAGAATGGGCAGACTGGTTCGAAATGATAGAAAGGCAACAGTAACTCAAATAATCACTCGTTACAACCAAGGTATGCAAAATACCATCTCTGAATGCACAACACGTCGAACCTTGAAACAGATGGGCTACAGCAGCAGAAGACCACACCGGGTGCCATTCCTGTAAGCTTAGGACAGGAAATGGAGGCTACAATTCACACAGGCTTACCAAAAGTGGACAATAGAAGATTGGAAAAACATTGCCTGGTCTTATGAATCTTGATTTCAGCTGCGACATGCAGATGGTAGGGTCAGAATTTGGTGTAAACAACATGAAAGCATGGATCCATCCTGCCGTGTATCAATGGTTCAGGCTGGTGGTGTAAAGGTGTGGGGGATATTTTCCTGGCACTAGCAAGGCGTACTGAATAAAGTGGCCAGTGAGTGTATAATATACTACCAATAATAGTGATACTATCTGCCGCAGGCACACCCAGCATACATTAGACATGACACATTCAGAGGGGAGTAGGGGCAATGAAAGTGGATTAGTGTCCTGCAAAGGATGTTTGGACATGCTGGGACTCGTAGTTCTCCAACAGGTGGACACACGTGATGTTACCAGTGTGAGGTGCACCAGCAATCCGGAGTTCTCCTCCGCTATGATGTCACCAGAGATGGGAGAGCACATGCCACTATGTCACTGACAGCTCCAGTCACCTAGCACCACACCACTGAGGTCAGCAAGGCGGCCAGCATGCCCCAGAAGTGATTTGTCAGGCAAAGCAGAGCTTCTGGGAGGTGGCTGTTAGTTGCAGGAAATTATGTGCTTGGCAGATAAGGGTAGCTGTGTACCAGGGAGAGGACATGGTGCCCCCCTACTCCTCCTCCGCCGCCCACCCAGCTGTCCTTGGACTCTGGGAATCAGGCTCGATGTCACCCTCCTTACACTCCAAACTGCTGCTGACCTCCTCCCCAGTCCCCGTGCCATTCGTCCACCGTGGCTGCTGCTTCCTCTGGATTGGCCAGCAGAGACTCAGTCAGCGCCTCAGCCCTGTGTAGTGTGGCAGCCTTCAGCCCCTCGTGTTCCCCGGCTAGGCTATTGTGGAAACCAGTGACTGTGGCAGTGCCTTAGGCAGCAGTGCACCCTAGGCAGCTGCCTAGTTTGCCTAGTGGTAGCACTGACCCTGTGCTTCCCATTCTATCCACCATTAGGTAGGACTTTATTATCCTGGGTGACAGCATTTGCAATACTGCTCCTATATTGTCTATCTGCCATATAATTTGTAGGCCAGCCATGTTTATGCAAACCTGCAGGATGAAGTCCCCTGGGAGGCTAAAGCACTTACTAGAATACAGTAGGGCCGGGATGGGCAGCATATATCAAAGTCAGCCTTAATCTGAGGTATGATATTCAAGTGAACAATTTGCTGAGGAATGTGAATGGTTGGGTGGGGATGGAGGCATATGGATTTTTATATTCCAAAACTACAGTTATCTTTAAGGCCCCTTGTACACAAGGATGTTTAGTCCTACCAGTGCTTAGGGCCCTGTCTGTTTAGGGAGGAGGTTCCAGAATGCATATGTAAAATTTCACCTGGGCTTTAAAAGATTAGGCCGCCTTTTTGAAAAAATGTTGTAAATGCATCAGTGCAAATCTAATGGTCAATGTGCATTTAATATTTTTATTTTGGAATAAAGCCAGCAGAGAATTGCACCTGCAGTTAGTTTGGTACAATTTACAAGATCTTTAAATGTTTTTGCCCATTCTCAAGCCTGTACAGAGGTATGGACCTTTTTTATGGGGCTGCAGGAAGTGCGGCTTGGACTACAGAGCAGCATGACATTATCACATTGGTGTGTCCAGCCATCCTCCTCCAGTCTAGATGTACGGCTGCAATTTATGCCCAAGTCCCTCATAGGATGTGTAGTATTGACTGTCAGCAATCTCAGATCGGGAAGCTATGCAGATAAAACAATGGCCAGCCACGTAGAGTTCAAACGATAGCATAATGCTACATGGCAAGAAGTATCTCGCAATTCAAGTACTGGAGGTAGCAATTTGGGTTTTGGAAATGGTGTATGAAACCATGGTTCATGTTACAACCTAAGTACTTTTTTTTTCTTTTCTTTTTTTTTAATGTTTCAATTATTTTTATTTTAAATACAAACAGATGAAGGGAAGAGGCAATACAAAGTTGTGCATAAAGATAAGATACACAATAAAATGATAGATCATAGGTCACTATTGCACTATTGCAATAGTAGGTATAATGCTGTCAAAAAAATATGCCATCACATGGTATGTACAATGGGTTGCGGTTAAGGGACACTTACACTATATTACCAAAAGTATTTGGACACCTTTCCAAATCATTGGATTCAGGTGTTCCAATCCCCTCCATGGCCACAGATGTATAAAATCAAACACCTAGGCATGCAGACTGCTTCTACAAAAATTTGTGAAAGAATGGGTCACTCTCAGAAGCTCAGTGAATTCAAACATGGTACTGTGATAGGTTGCCATTCGTGAAATTTCCATGTTACTAAATATTCCACATTCAACTGTGATGTTATAACAAAGTGGGAGCAACTGGAAACAACAGCAACTCAGCCACAAAGTGTTAGGCCATGTAAACTGACAGAGCGGGTCACTGCATGCTGAAGCGCACAGTGCGCAGAAGTCACCAACTGTCTGCAGTTTCAAGAGCTTAAGACCTCCAAACTGCCTGTGGCCTTCAGATTAGCACCACAACAGTGCATAGAGAGCTTCATGGAATGGGTTTCCTTGGCCGAGCAGCTGCATCCAAGCCTTACATCACCAAGTGCAATGCAAAATGTCGGATGCAGTGATGCTGCCACTGGACTCTAGAACAGTGGAGAGGTGTTCTCTGGAATGACAAATCACGCTTCTCTGCCAGGCAATCCAATGGACGTGCCTGGGTTTGGTGATTGCCAGGAGAAGGGTACTTACCTGACTTCATTGTGCCAAGTGCAAAGTTTGGTGGAGGGGGGTTTATGGTGTTTGGTTGTTTTTCAGGGGCTGGACTTGACCTCTTTGTTCCAGAGAAGGGAACTCTTAAGGCGTCAGCATACCAAGACATTTTGGACATTTTCATGCTCCCAACTTTGTGGGAACGGTCCCTTTGGAGATGGTCCCTTTCTGTTCCAACATGACTGTGCACCAGTGCAAAAAGCAAGGTCCATAAAGACATGGATGAGCGAGTTTGGGGTGGAGGAACTTGAGTGGCCTGCACAGAGTCCTGTCCTCAACCAGATAGAACACCTTTGGGATGAATTAGAGACTGTGAGCCAGACCTTCTCATCCGACATCAGTGCCTGATCTCACAAATGCACTTCTGGAAGAATGGTCAAACATTTCCATAGACACACTTCTAAACCTTGTGGACAGCCTTCCCAGAAGAAGAGTTGAAGCTGTTATAGTTACAAAGGGTGGGCCAGCTCAATATTGAACCCTGTGGACTAAAACTGGGATGCTGTTAAAATTCATGTGCGTGTAAAGGCAGACGTCCCAATACTATATAGTGTACACCCTACTGTGTGGGAAGGTGATAGAAATCCAAGGACCATCAGACAGTATCATGAAATATGCAGACTCAGTACTGGACAAATCAAACCATCAAGGAAGAACAAAAAAGAGGAAAGGAGGAGAGAGCAAAAAGGAGGAGAAGTAAGGTGACACGGTGAGAAAAAAATATGGAATCTGAGTAGGAGGCTGGTCGCCTACATCCAAGGCAAATCAGCCTAAACATTGGTGTAATGTGAAACATGGTCTCTAAAATGTGGTTTCTTTTCAGTTGAATGTATGCTGCCATCTAGTGGATTATTCCCTGTGCAACGTTTTAACTTAATAATACTTTATTTTTATTTGTTTTTACATTTTAGTTGATATTTTTGGTTTTAATTTGGTTGTGTCATGTTTTTTGGTGTGGTTATATTTGTTATATGTATTCAGTTCAATCTGTTCGGGCGGTTATCACAGCTAAGAATACACATTGCTAGAGAGTGGCATTAATTGGTTCATTGCAGATCACACCTCTGCAGCATCATACTTAGTGACAATATTTCCCTGGTTCTAACACCAGTGAATAGCTTTGAATAGGAACCTTGGTGTTGGATAGGAACTTTGGTTATGAGCGGTCCTGTCAGGTTCCCTAAAGACAATATAAAATTGAAGCCAGAATTGAAAAATGAGGGAGTCCGGGCACAATAACCTGTACATACAATCGCTATCATTTAGTATTTCTTGTCCTGTCAGTTATCCTGAAAGCCTGGAAACCTACCTCCATCTAACAGCTGAGCAGGCTCTGGTCTTGGGAAAAGATAAATTCCAGGTACGTAGCGGTATGAAAAGGTTTAGAGACTAGTTAGTTGTTAGGTTTGTAACACGCCAACAGATAGCAGCACAAGGCTGCACACACAATCACAGGGAGCACCGACCCTCATAAGTCAGCGTGCCAAAAGACATCGTCTTATGTACATATTCTGACCATGTGTCTTACCACGCCTGCTATTTCATCATGGACAACAAGTCAGAACAAAGACTAAACGTGAAATTCTGCGTGAAACTGGGCAAACCTGCCACAGACACGTTTGACATGATTTAGCAAGTTTACAGCGATGCTGCATGTCATTCGAAGTGTTTTAGTGGCATGTGCGCTTCAAAAGAGGAAGAACATCACTGGAAGATGACGAGGTAGACCTTCAACAAACTCAACCCCCAAAACATTTGGCAATTTGTGCATGATGATATTCGAAGAACAATCCACAACATTGCTGCCATTGTCGGTGTCATACGGAACAGTCCAGGCAATCCTCATGTGTGATCTGAACATGTACCGTATTGCTGCCAAGTTGGTCCCCAGGCTGCAATGATCTCACTTCCATTCCCATCCTACTCACCAGAAATGGCTCCTGCAGACTTTGCCTTCTTCCCGAAGATGAAGAGGTTGACGTTTTGACATATTGGAGATCCAGCACGAACAGCAGAAGGTGCTTGACACACTTCAAAAAGAAGACTTCAAGGACATATTCCAGATGTGGCAGGAACGTTGGGAGTGCCGCATTGCTCTTGGAACTGGAAACAACACCTTCTGCACTCTAGGACCCAGAGCAAGGGTGGATAGATGGAGAAGGAACTTTTGGAAATTCGTGCACCAATGCATATAAGGTTGGGGAAGCCCGACCAGTACTGCAAAGTGAAACAAAAAGAAAGTGCACCAACCTTGCGCATTACCTCAGTAAAATGTGATTTTATTCAAAATCACATTTTATTGAGGTAATGCGCAAGGTTGGTGCACTTTATTTTTGTTTCACTTTGCAGTGCTGCATTGCTGTGCAAGGGAACTATTTTGAAAGTGATAGAATGTAAATGTAGATAAATAAAGTACTTTCTTGGAAACAGAGCTAGTCTCTAAACTTTTTGATACCACCTCGTATGGTAATTTTACATTGTTACAGTTACACTGGTCCATCTCTGACCACTGTAAGTATATATGTGCCATACCTGTGGGATCTCCGTAAAAGCTGGAAATCACTGTAGTAGACACCACTACTACTTCTCCACTATTCTCCAGGTGCCATGCCAAGTGGTTGCCCTGCTGCATTGTGAACACAGGAGGTTACTCACTCGACACATGTGCCATTCAGGGAACACTTTGTATGCTCTCAATAATTGCAAAGCGTTTTCTGATTGGAATAGGTAGAGAGGCAAGGCGGTGATGTAACAATCTCCACCTCGTCCAATCAGAGAACACTACATTCATTAAGAAAATATTCCCTGACTGGTGTCTGTGCCATGCAGGCAACCTCCAGTGTTTACTAAACAGCAGGGCAGCCGCTCAGCACAGGACCAGGTAGCCTATGGCAATCACTGTTGTAGCAATAAATAAAGGAAGTGCAGCGCTAATAGTATATGAATAAATATATCAATATATATAAATATAAGTTCGCTCAGTGAACAATGTTCTAAAAAATGCACAGGTGATAATCTCCAAGACAGCAGATCTCTTAAAGACTTGTGACAGGAATCAATGGTAACAATGTGCACTCACGAACTATGCATAGGTAATGCGCATATAAGTGTATAACCACCAGGTAGAACTTAGCAGTAGGTGGATGGCGAGCTTCCCTCTAGGTAATGGTCATTAAGCTTAGATGGAAATGAGAATCTGCTGGGTCCAGAGGTCCCCTTAAGAATAGACGGGTTTACAGCCTGGGTACAGGGCTCCCTCCTCTGGATACTGGATGCAATAAGATCTCTCTGCGGGTTTAATAGCTCCACATTGGAGCCCAGAAAAAGTGCCAATAGTGTAGTATGTTCCAGTGATAATTTATTTGATTCAAAGTTAAAAAGAAGGTCAATATACAGGGCAGCATGCAAAATAAATGCCAATAATAAAACAGCAGAGTACTGCAGCACTGACCCTATGAAAGATGGCCGCCGGGCCTCCTCGTGGCTCCGGCGGTGATTACGTCACACTCTGTCAGCTCCTCCTAAGGCCTTTCGTGCTAAGGCACATCATCAGAGGGGAGGTTAACTGTTGTAGCGGAAGCTACTACAATTATTTCCAGCTTCCACAGGGATCTGCCAGGTATGGCACTTGCATATTTACATTGGTCTGAGCTGGATCAATGTAACTACTGTATGTAAAAATAACCATAGTGAGTAATTCAGCTTTATATGAGTGTCTCTTTGATGTCAGCTCAAAGCTCTATCCATCATTTTCATTACTCAGCAGCAAACAATCAGCTTCTCACTTTCATGTTTCTAGTGCGAAGAAAAAAAAATTAAAGGGGCAATCTGGCTAGTTACGAATGTGTTACTGTGAATCTGCTTATACAAATGGTCCCCCAGCCAAGGATCATATTCAGTACTCTATTACATTTCTGCTTGTACTGTTCTTACTGTCTAATAGATTTAGGAGCTGTGATCCAGTCTCAAATCTGCAGGGACAGGAGATTTTCAGTAATTCAGAAGGAATGCTTGAACACAGTGTTTACATTTTAATTTGGATCTTATAGAGCAATGCTCACTGGCATTAATTGCTGCCCTTGTTTAGCTTTGCATTTTGGAAAATATAGCATGTCCTGTTCGTTACTGGAAATCCCGCTAATTGGCTCCCAATCGTCAGTGGGGACCCGAGATGTCAGTGGCAGCCGAGATTGAAAGCCAGCAGCAATGCAAATTGTCATACTTTCAGGTGTGTTGGATACCTGTGCCCCCTGCCATAGACTGTAGTTCCTTTCTCTGACCCCTATATCACTATATGACACAGCAGTGATATAGGGGTCAGAGGATGAAACCACAGTGTGGTGGCAGGGACCTGAGAAACTACTACTCCCAGAAGTGTTAAATGCCAAGTCTTACCAAGGGTGGATAAAGTGTGGGTGTTATTTTAGCTAGCCATCTGTTAAGGAGACATCCATGCAAGCAAGCTCTCAGACAGTGATGTGTGCGTCCATAGACAAATACAGATCGCAGCAAGCCATGCCCCTGTTCCTCCCTCCCAGCAATTTGACTAATGGCAGCAGGAGCCAATCACTCCTCAGTCCTCAGTATTCACCTCTAAAACATGGAAGGTAGGGGAAGCAGTGCAGATCAAAATATGAAGGGGCACTCATTTGGTAGTTCTCTGAAGTCGGCCAGAGTGTGGCTTGGCAACCCCCCTTCTCCTTACATGATCTGACTTACAGCAGAAGGAGCCTATGTATGGCTCCCTCTGCTCTCACAAATGCCTGTGAATGTAGAAAGACAGAGCAGCACTGTTTAGGAATGGGGTGGGGGGCTTGTATTGGAAGATTTTTTACCATAATGCAAAGAATGCATTAAGGTAAATATCCTTTTTCCTTTAACATTTTAACGCTTACACTGCAGGGAAGGGGGCCCATTGCAAGTGTATTTCTAATTGGTTTCAAAAGTGTAGTTTTGCCCTTCCTAGTTAAAACACAGATTGATTGTCCAACATGTTATGGATGTATTAAAGTGGCTCTATTGCTAAAATAAAGAGTAAAAGTTTCAAAAAGCCCAGCCTGTAAATAAAAAGACTAATAAGTTGCCTGTTTAACTGCTCCTGCCACCCATCTTCCCTCTGTTGCTGAGCTATGTTTTCTTAAACCAGAACTCCAGCCAAAAATACTAAACGAAAAACCTTTTTTTTAGCCCATGAAAAAAAACCACCTTTTGCTGCAGTGTTCTGCTTTATTACACTGCAGTCCTTTTTTTGCCACAGGATGTCCCAGTCACAGAGGAGTGGGTAACATACAGAGTGCAGGGGTCAGGAGTATGTACAGTCAGGTTCATAAATATTGGGACATCGACACAATTCTAACATTTTGGCTCTATACACCACCACAATGGATTTGAAATGAAACAAACAAGATGTGCTTTAACTGCAGACTGTCAGCTTTAATTTGAGGGTATTTACATCCAAATCAGGTGAACGGTGTAGGAATTACAACAGTTTGCATATGCACCTCCCACTTGTTAAGGGACCAAAAGTAATGGGACAATTGGCTTCTCAGCTGTTCCATGGCCAGGTGTGTGTTATTCCCTCATTATCCCAATTACAATGAGCAGATAAAAGGTCCAGAGTTCATTTCAAGTGTGCTATTTGCATTTGGAATCTGTTGCTGTCAACTCTCAAGATGAGATCCAAAGAGCTGTCACTATCAGTGAAGCAAGCCATCATTAGACTGAAAAAACAAAACAAACCCATCAGAAAGATAGCAAAAACATTAGGCGTGGCCAAAACAACTGTTTGGAACATTCTTAAAAAGAAGGAATGCATCGGTGAGCTTAGCAACACCAAAAGACCCGGAAGACCATGGAAAACATCTGTGGTGGATGACTGCCCTGGTGAAGAAAACACCCTTCACAACAGTTGGCCAGATCAAGAACACTCTCCAGGAGCTAGGTGTATGTGTGTCAAAGTCAACAATCAAGAGAAGACTTCACCAGAGTGAATACAGAGGGTTCACCACAAGATGTAAACCATTGGTGAGCCTCAAAAACAGGAAGGCCAGATTATTATTATTATTATATTATTATACAGTGTTTATATAGCACCAAAAGGTTTGCTCAGTGCTGTACATTAAAGTTGAGGGACAGTACATGAGACAATACAGTAACAATACAATACACAAGGGGTTCGAGGGCCCTGCTCTTTTGAGCTTACAATCTAGGAGGGAGGGGGTAGAGGTACAGGAGGAAGTGGCTGTGGGGGATGGAGTGGTAGGAGGAGTGGAGGAGAACGGCTGTTAGGTGAGGGTGGGGTAGGCTTCCCTGAAGAGATGGGTATTCAGGGTGCGCCTGAAGGTGAGGAGGGTAGGTGACAGTCTGATGAATTGGGGTAGGGAGTTGCAGAGGATGGGGGAAGTCCTGGAGAAGTCCTGCAGTCGGGTGTGGGAGGAGGAGACCAGGGAGCTAGAGAGTAGGAGGTCTTGTGAGGAGCAAAGAGTATGGGTAGGGTGATATATGGGTATCAGGTCAGTGAGGTAGTTTAGGGCAGCGTTATGAATGGCTTTGTATGTCTGAGTTAGTAATTTGAATTTACTGCGTTGGGCAATCGGGAGCCAGTAAAGGGATTGGCAAAGGGGGGTGGCAGAAGTGGAGCGGTTGGTGAGGTGGATGAGTCTGGCCGCTGAGTTCAGGATAGACTGGAGCGGGGATAGTCTGTGTTGGGGTAGGCCGGTGAGAAGGGAGTTGCAGTAGTCTAGGCGTGAGATAATAAGGGAGTGTACGAGTTGTTTAGTGGTGTCTGGGGTGAGGAACATACGTATCTTGGAGATGTTGCGGAGGTGGAGCCTGCATGAATTTGATAGTGATTGGACATGAGGTTGGAAGGAAAGGTTTGAGTCCAGGGTGACACCTAGGACTTTGGCTTGCGGGGTGGGATTGATGGTGGCGTTGTTAGTCGTGATGGAGAGGATGGGGGTGGGGGCTCAGGCTGGGGGGAAAACTAGGAGCTCTGTTTTGGAGAGGTTTAACTTGAGGAAATGGCTTGACATCCAGTCTGATATGTCGTTTAGGAGGTGGGTGATGCGGGCGGAGAGTGAGGGGGTGAGGTGAGGGGTGGAGAGGTAAATTTGTGTGTCATCGGCATAGAGGTGATAGTTGAAGCCATGGGAGTGTATCAGTTTGCCAAGGGAGGATGTGTAGATGGAGAAGAGAAGGGGTCCGAGGACAGAGCCTTGGGGGACCCCAACAGAGAGAGGGAGAGATGGGGAGATGGCAGCGTTATAGGTGACGCTGAAGGAGCGTTGGGATAGGTAAGAGGAGAACCAGGAGAGAGCAGAGTCCCTGATGCCAAGGGAGTGTAGTTTATTAAGGAGGAGGGGGTGGTCGACTGTGTCGAAGGCCACAGAGAGGTCGAGGAGTAGGAGGACAGAGTAGTGGCCATTAGCTTTGGCAGTTAGCAGGTCGTTAGTGATTTTGAGTAGGGCGGTTTCGGTGGAGTGTAGGGGACGGAACCAGACTGTAGTGGATCAAGAAGGTTGTTGTCAGTGAGGTGGGCGCTTTGGCGATTGTAGACTAGGCGCTCAAGGAGCTTGGAGGTTAGTGGCAGCAGGGAGATGGGTCTAAGGTTGTTCAGGTCAGTGGGGTCCCGGGAGGGTTTTGTGAGTATGGGGGTGATGTGCACGTGCTTTAGGGGGGAGGGGAATGCGCCAGTAGAGAGGGAGAGATTGAAGATGTGGGTGAGGGAGCGAATGATGGAGGAGGGGGGTGACCGGAGGAGCTGTGAGGGGATAGGGTCCAGGGGGCAAGTGGTGAGGCGGGCTTCTGAGAAGACCTTAGTGACCTCCTCAGTAATAGCAGGGCTGAAGGAGCGGAGTGTTGGGGAGGTTATAGTGTGTGGGACGTTAGGTGTGGTGGGGGGAAGTGCAGTTACGAGGTCAGAGGAGGGGAGAGTTGAGGGGGTGATGGAGGGAGGGAGGCTCGGTGGAGAGGTAGATTGTGAATTGACAATGTCCTTACGGATTGCATCAATCTTGTTTTGGAAATGATTGGCAATCTCGTGGGCGGTGAGTGAGGTACTGAGTGGAGGTGGGGGGGGGGAGAGCAGGGAGTTGAAAGTGGAGAAGAGCCGGCGAGGACAGGTGGAGAGGGTGTTAATGAGGGTTACGAAGTAGGCTTGCTTGGCGGCGTGGAGGGAGGAGGTGTAGGTGAGGAAGGCGGATTTGTAGAGGGAGAACGCTCGAGGTGATCTGGTTTTGCACCATAATCGCTCCAGCGTGTGACTGCGTCGTTTGAGACATTTAGTATGGTCACATTCTGCCAGGGTTGAAGCGGTCGGGGTCTGATGTTACGTGTGGTTAGGGGTGCCAGGGAATCTAGGGCAGCTGACAGTGAGTCGTTGTGCGCAGTAGTGGCCAGGTCAGGGCATGACAGTGGAAGGATACTGTTGTACAGGCGGTAAGCCGCCGAGTGGAGAGGGGCTGGGTTCAAGTTGCGGAGGTTACGGCTGGTGATGGTTTGACTCTTTGAAGGAGGGGGGAGTTAGAGGATGGGAAGACGGAGAACATGAGGAGGTGGTGGTCAGAGAGAGGGAAGGGGGTGTTAGTGAATTTGTGGAGGGTACAGAGGTGGGAGAAAACGAGGTCCAGGGTTTTCCCATCAGAGTGGGTGGAGGACTGTGTGCACTGTGTGAGCGTGAAAGAGGAGGTTAGGAGGAGGAGTTGGGAAGTAGCCGGGTTGTTGACGTTGATGGGGATATTGAAGTCCCCAAGGATGATGGTCGGTAGCTCAGAGGAGAGAAAGAAGGGAAGCCAGGTGGCAAAGTCGTCCAGGAAGCGGGATACGGGTCCAGGAGGCCAATAGATTACTGCAATCCTCAGAGGCGTGGGAGAGAAGAGCCGGATGCAGTGGGCCTCGAAGGAGAAGGATAGAGAGGGGGGATTAGGGAGGACCTGGAAGGTGTTCAGCGGTGACAGGAGCATGCCGATCCCACCACCTCTGCAACCACACGGTCTGGGAGAGTGGGTCCAGGCGAGGCCTCCATAGGTGAGTGCCACAGAGGAGGTGGAGTCAGTGGTTTGGATCCAGGTTTCGGTGACCGCTAGGAGGTTGAGGGAGTGGGAGATAAAGAGGTCATGGATGGCTGTGTGCTTGTTGCAAACCGAACGGGCGTTCAGGAGTGCAACCGAGAGAGGAGGGGTGGATGCGCGGAGGAGGGGGATGGGTATAAGGTTGAGGGGGTTGCGGAGGCTAGTGGGAGCAGGAGGGTGCCTAGAGGAGGAGTGGGGAGGTGGGGGGCCGGGGTTCGGGGAGATGTTCCCGGCGGTTAGGAGAAGGAGAAGGGTGAGGAAGGTGGCATGGGAACGGGATGTGCAGGAGCGTGTGGATTTGTTAGTGGTGGCATGTGGGTCGGCGGGAGAGTGGAGTATCAGGAGGAGGTGGTGAGAGCCGTAGTGGGGAGAAGGAAGAAGTGAAGGAGCGATGTATAGCTGTTTTGGGGGAGTACGGAAGTAGAGGGAGGCGATTTTGGGAATGGAGGAGAGGAATAGGAGGAGGAGTGCAGGTGACATGTTAGGGTGAGCGGAGTGCTGGCCAAATCGGGGGAGGTGAAAGGTTTCACATCGGGGCGTGATGATGAGGAGAGTCTGTCACGCCATGGCGGAGTTCATCTATGTCCATCTGTAGGAGGAGAGTGAGAGTGGTGGGCAGCTGGGTCAGTAGCTGGCTAGTTGCAGTCTGTGGGTGCTGTAGGCCGGCGTCCGTGGGTGCTGTGGCACGGCGTCGGTGGGTACAGTGGCTCGGCGACTTGAGAGCTGAAGGGCGCGGTGTCTGGGGTTGTTGTAGGGCACGGCGTCTGGGGATGCTAACGGCTCGGTGTCTGGAGGTGCTGTAGGCCCGGTGTCAGGAGGTGCTGAAGGCCCGACGTCAGGGGGTGCTGAAGGTCCGACATCAGGGGGTGCTGAAGGCCCGGCGTCAGGAGGTGCTGAAGGCCCGGCGTCAGGGGGTGCTGAAGGCCCAGCGTCAGGGGGTGCTGAAGGCCCGGCGTCAGGAGGTGCAGAAGGTCCGGTGTCAGGAGGTACAGAAGGCCCGGCGTCAGGAGGTGCTGAGGGCTCGGCGTCAGGAGGTGGTGTAGGCCGATGTCTGGAGGTTGAGTGGGCTAGGCATTGGTAGGTGCAGTAGAGCCCGGCGTCAGTGGGTGTTGTTGACTATGTTACATGTATTTGTGAATACACCCCAATCCTTGTAGGAGTATTTACATGTACACAGCTAGATCTGAGAGTTCCTACACAAAATAGGTAGTTCCATCTGCAATATACATTTATTGATAGAGGTACATAATATATACAAATTACACGCTAAGCATTATTTACAACAAAATGTACAGTTTAAGTCTCTTGACTTATACAATATTTACAATTTACCCACAAAACCATGTTTAAAATACAATGTACAATACAAGTATGAAGTTAGTTTTACCTCTCAACTTCAGGTTTAGTCATCCTGCCTGCTGTGTGTCTCATCACCAAGAGAGCTCCAGCTGGGTGACCAGGCCTTATATCCCCCCCTCCTGTCTGTACTGTGGCTAATATAATGCTCACTAATTGGACACTGTACCTAGCCAATGTATATTGGGAGCAGCCTGATTGGAAGTTCACAGAAGGCTGCTGTTTACCACTCATGTGAGATATGCTAAGGGAACAAAAGGCTAGAACTTGTAATACAAGTTTGACGTTAGAAAGTTTTGATGCTGCAAAACACTCAATGGTTTAAGTACTGTATATTTCCATCTAACTAATATATACTTGTAATTATAACATTATTTACATCCATTAATGGAGATTTCACATAAACTCATTATCTAACAGTGTTGTGGGCCAGTGCATGTGGATGCTGCGGGCCAGCGACTGAGGGTGCTATGGGGCCCAGTGTCTGTGGGAGCGGTAGGGTCTGGCGACCGCAGGTGTTGTAGGGTCCGGCATCAGTGGGTGCTGTAGGCCGCGTGGCAGGCTCGCCTCCGCCGGATTGGACGGGGGCTCGGGGCTGTGCGGTGGCAGGGGCATGGCTGCGTGGTAGACGGTGGGGAGCAGGGAAGCAGATCTGGTAGTGGTGGCTTACCCTCTCGATGCCGGTGGCGGCTTACCCTCTCGGTGCCAGTGGGGGTGGTTGCTGCTTCCCCTTTCTCTGGGGCGGCTGTAGGTAGGGGAGGCAGCGCTGGTAGCTCCCCTCTCTCTGGCGCGGGAGGCCGCAGGGGCAGGGCGCCCAGTACTTCTCCTGGGCGGTGGCAGGACCTCGGAGCAGCTGGTGTGGGTACCGATGGGGGAGGGGGTGGTGGTGGCGTCCCCTCTGGAGCGGGGGTTGCGTCCTCTCTGGAGTGGGGCGTCTCTGTTGGCCGCGGTCCTCCGCGGTTCGCCACGGCCAGCAGGAAAGGCCGTGGGACAGAGCGCCCAGCACCCCTCCTGGGTGTTGGGAGGACCTCCGGGGGATGCTCCAGAGCCCACTACCGCCCAGATGGCGGCGGATGGTGACAGATTTGGTGGGGGCGCCGGAGCTGGCGATTATGTTTAGATTAGAGTTTGCCAAACGACATCTAAAAAAGCCTTCACAGTTCTGGAACAACATCCTATGGACAGATGAGTCCAAGATCAACTTGTACCAGAGTGATGGGAAGAGAAGAGTATGGAGAAGGAAAGGAACTGCTCATGATCCTAAGCATACCACCTCATCAGTGAAGCATGGTGGTGGTAGTGTCATGGCGTGGGCATGTATGGCTGCCAATGGAACTGGTTCTCTTGTATTTATTGATGATGTGACTGCTGACAAAAGCAGCAGGATGAATTCTGAAGTGTTTCGGGAATATTATCTGCTCATATTCAGCCAAATGCTTCAGAACTCATTGGACGCCGCTTCACAGTGCAGATGGACAATGACCCAAAGCATACTGAAAGAGCAACCAAATAGTTTTTTAAGGGAAAGAAGTGGAATGTTATGCAATGGCCAAGTCAATCACCTGACCTGAATCCGATTGAGCATGCATTTCACTTGCTGAAGACAAAACTGAAGGGAAAATGCCCCAAGAACAAGCAGGAGCTGAAGACAGTTGCAGTAGAGGCCTGGCAGAGCATCACCAGGGATGAAACCCAGCTTCTGGTGATGTCTATGCGTTCCAGACTTCAGGCTGTAATTGACTGCAAAGAATTTGCAACCAAGTATTAAAAAGTGAAAGTTTGATTTATGATTATTATTCTGTCCCATTACTTTTGGTCCCTTAACAAGTGGGAGGCACATATGCAAACTGTTGTAATTCCTACACCGTTCACATGATTTGGATGTAAATACCCTCAAATTAAAGCTGACAGTCTGCAGTTAAAGCACATCTTTTTTGTTTCATTTCAAATCCATTGTGGTGGTGTATAGAGCCAAAAATGTGGGAATTGTGTTGATGTCCCAATATTTATGGACCTGACTGCATTATACAGAGTACAGGGGTCAGGTGTATTTATTGTGCAGAGTACAGGGGTCAGGAGTAAGTAATTATAGAGTGCAGGGGTCAGGAGTATGTATTATACAGAGTACAGAGGTCAGGTGTATTTATTGTACAGAGTACAGAGGTCAGGAGTAAGTAATTATAGAGTGCAGGGGTCAGGAGTATGTATTATACAGAGTACAGGGGTCAGGTGTATTTATTGTACAGAGTACAGAGGTCAGGAGTAAGTAATTATAGAGTGCAGGGGTCAGGAGTAAGTAATTATAGAGTGCAGGGGTCAGGAGTGCGCTATATTGTAAGCTCTCATGCACAGAGCCCTCCTAAGCCTTTTGTCTTGCACAATTATGTAACCCTACTGTCTCCCTTTAATTTGTAATGTGCCGCACAAACTTTTGATATTATATAAATATTTTATAATGTGCAGAGTGTATGGGTCAGGCGTGTGTAATTTACAGTGTGCGGGGGTCAAGTGTGTAATGTGTACAGTAGTCAGGAATATGATATCTACAGAGTGCAGAGGTCAGAAGTATGTAATGTAGTGAGTGCAGGGGTCTAGTGCATGTTGTGTACAGAATGCAGAGGTCAGGATTGTGTTGTGTACAAAGTGCAGGAGTCAGACGTATGTAATGTACAGAGTGCAGGAGTCAGGCGTGTGTAATGTGTGCAGTAGTCAGAAGTATAATATCTACAGAGTGCAGAGGTCAGAAGCATGTAATGTAGTGAGTGCAGGGGTCAAGTGTGTGTTATGTACAGAATGCAGAGGTCAGGATTGTGTTGTGTACAAAGTGCAGGAGTCAGAAGTATGTAATGTAAAGAGTGCAGTAGTCAGGAGTGTGTAATGTACAGAGTACAGGGGTCAGGAATGTATAACATACAGAGTGCAAGAGTCAGGAGCATGTCATGTATAGTGTGCAGGGGTCAGGAATATGTAAAATGCAGCGAACAGGGGTATGTAAATTAGTTGACGTTGTCAGGAGTATACCACGAACCACGAGTGCAGCTGCCAGGACTCCGGTCTGAACTTGTGAACTCTTCTCTGTTTGGCAACATGAGTTCTTGCTGAGCCACCTGAGATGCTGGACAGCTCCCTCTCTGATCTCTTAAGTCAATCCTGCCTTGTGTCTTGTTTTTCTTGAACCTTGAACCCTTTTCTCCTCCCATGAACTTCTTATTAAAGCCTTGCCTTTGCATTTCCTGTTTTCCAGGTCATTGTGCTCTTTCCAGCCAATATCTCGCTCTTGTAAGTCCTGCTGCTGTCCCTATAATTGCTACCACTTGTTACCGACCTTTGGCTTGCTCCTGAACTATTTTCCTGCTTGATCCAAAAGCTGCAACCACTTGTTAGTGATCTTTGGCTTGTTCCTCGACTACTCTCCTGCTTGATCTCAACCTGAAACCACTTGTTACCAATCTTTGGCTTGTTCCTCGACTACTCTCCTGATTGATCCCAAGCTGCAACCACTTGTTACCGACCTTTGGCTTGTTTACGGCCTACGCTTCTGCTATATCCGCTACTGGACTCCAGCTTGCTCCTCTCCTGGTAGGGCGATCCTGGGGACTGCAACCTGGCAATAACACTCAGCAAAACCAACTCCATCAGTTAGTACTTAGACCGCACACCTTGGGTGAGCCTGTGTCATCTGCCAGGGTGATCTGCTTGTATACCTATCTTGCTGGTCTGTGGGAGTCTCTACTGCTATAGCTACTGGTCTCCCAGGCTGACCCCTGACTGTGACAACAGGTGTCAGGAGTACAGAGGTCAGGAGAGTGTAATGTACATAGGGGTCAGGAGTATGTAATGCAGTGAGTGCAGGGGTCAGGGGTGTGTAACATACAGAGTGCAATGGTCAGAAACGTGTAACATACTAGGTTCAGAGATCAGGGGAGTGTAATGTATAGAGTGCAGGGGTCAGGAATGTGTCATGTACAGAGTACAGGGATAAAGGGTGGGTAAAATACAGAGTTCAAGGGTCAGGCTGTCTGTGGCTGCCATAAAGCAGCATGTTGGACTTCCACAGCATCAGAGAATATGGTGTCCCCAGCGCCACCTGTGGCTCCAGGCAAGAGATGAGGGGCATGTGCCCTAGGTGCCTGATGCTGGTGACCTCCACAATGGCAGGGTTGCAATCTACCAATCACATGACTGAAATCAATAAATGGATCATGATCAATCTGTTGAGGACCCCAGATTAGACCATCTGTGAGTTTTTGTTTTTTTTTTTAAAGCTATCTGTGTCCCTTTTGAGGATGCTTCCCTTCACTTCATTTTGGTGTCACAAAGACAGAAACAAATGGAAATTCTCTCTAAATGGAAATCAAACATGTAAAATGCTGACAGACAATAAAAGAATAAAACATTGTTTGGAGTCAGGATATCATATTGTGTAATTTAGTCTCATGATGTAGAATTTGCTGACAGGAACAAGACTCGCCTGGTAAAACTGACCCAGCAAGCGAAGTGAAATCAGCTGACAGCCCCAATGTCACATGACATCTGAAGGCAGCTCATACAGTCCTGTGGTTTTGCTGCCTTTATGTGAAAGAAAGCACCCCATCTTCCCTTTAGATGTGCATTCTGCTTGTTCATCCTCTCCCACCACTGCGAGATGCTGCGCATCTGCAAATCAGCTTCCACGTGTACAAGAGTTGCTATTAATACCTGTGAGTTTCAAATGTGCGACTTGCTAAAAATTCAGCTAGACACTTTGGGGGCTGTTTATAAAAATTGGCTTTAAGAATTTCTCATCATCCCCAAAAACTTAACAAATAATATCGGTAATTGTTCTAATATGTGTGTAATATCAGTTTCTTTTTTGTTGCCTTTCACTGGGTAAACGTAACATTCGCTATCATTCGATCCTATGAGAAAAATAGCCATCAGGACATCTGACCAAATGAGTTAAAAAGAATATTCACCAATGGAGAAAATAGCTTATCATTTTGGACAACCAACATTTGTCCAGCAGGGAAAATGATATGAGGGAGATCTCAGATCTGTATACAGTCTATGGGCAGTGTGGCCTGGCACATTCAGCTGTCAGCAGAGGATTTCTAACAGGTAAATGTAAACAAGCAGCAGGTGTATTGTTGATGAGGACAAGGGCGTCTTCTCCTCAACCCAGGTGGAGTGGTTGTGGGAGTGTGTGGGCAAGGATTTATAGAAATCCAGAACCCCCTTTTAAAAATAAGATGGCCCGGGACATAGCCCTCTCCCTGCACATGAATGAGCAATTAGTACAGTACATGGCACATAGTAGTGATGAGATTAGCACATCACTGGGCTCCTTTTCCTGTCACTGTCCAGTCAGATGCTGGGGTTCAGCCCATCACAGCCTGGGCTTGGATGAAGTGGACTAAATACTGTTGGCTGTCTTTAACTACTTGCCAAACGCATATAGCCGAATGACGGCTACACTGCGGCTGGCCAGTTCTGGGAGGGCATCATATGACTTCCTCCCAGAATGCGCTCTCCTGTGCGTCCCCGGGGGCGCGCACCCGGCGATCTCCGTGATCGCTGTGTCCTACGGACACAGCTGATCACGTGATGTGGTAAAAGGCCAATCACAGCGGCCTTTTACCACGTGATCAGCTGTGTCCAATGACACGCTGATCACCGGGAAATGGAATTGCTGGTTCTCGGCTGCACTTTCCTCACACTGTCAGAATGTGGGGAAAGTACTGCCGAGAACTGGCAGTTGTCAGAGCAGGGATCGGCACCGATCATCAGGGCACTGATGATCAGTGCCCTGATGATCGGTGCCCAGCAGTGCACCCACCTGTGCCCAGCAGTGCCACCCACCTGTGCCCACCAGTGCCACCCACCAGTACCCAGCAGTGCCACCAGTCAGTGCCCAGCAGTGACGCCAGTCAGTGCCCAGCAGTGATGCCAGTCAGTGGCACCTATCAGTGCTGTCTATCAGTGCCGCCTATCCATGGCACCTCATTAGTGCTGCCTATCAGTGCCGCCTATCCGTGCCACCTCATTAGTGCTGCCTATCAGTGCTGCCTATCAGTGCCCTTCAGTGCTGCCTATCAGTGCCCATCAGTGCTGCCTATCAGTGCCGCCTATTAGTGCCCATCAGTGCTGCCTCATCAACGCACATCAGTGAAGGAGAAAAATTACCTGTTTGAAAAATTTTATAATAGAAACAAAGAAACCTTTTTTTTCGAATTTTTTGCAATTTCTTTGTTTATAGCGCAAAAAGTAAAGTGTCCAGCGGCGATTAAATACCACCAAAAGAAAGCTCTATTTGTGAGAAAAAAATGATAAAAATTTCATATGGGTACAATCTTGAATGACCGTGCAATTGTCAAAGTGCGACAGAGCTGAAAGCTGAAAATTGGCCTGGTAAAGAAGGGGGTATAAGTGCCCGGTAGGCAAGGGGTTAAGCTTACCTTCACATTCAAAATATAGGTTTCTTTCCTACGACCTTCCCCCCCCACTCTCTGCACTATTAACCACTTGCCATCCGGCGGCTGTTTATAAACGGCAGGACGGTGGCACTCCAGGGGCGGGTTGCCGTTCATAAACGGCACCCGCCATTATGGACTGTGCGCTCTCCCTGGGAGCGCGCAGCACCGCGATCTGGTGCCCGCTGTGTCCTCCGGACACAGTGGAACATCAATCGTCATACGGGACCTCTGTGCGAGGTCTCGATCATGTGATCACTGATTGGACAATCAGTGATCACATGCACAGTAGTAAGCAAGATGTCACTTCTGACATCATTGCTTACTACGTGTGAAATCTGTGAATGATCACAGAGGTCACATGGTACAAGGCTATTCACAACAGCCTTGTACCATGTGACAAGCTGTGACCAATCACAGCTCACTCAGTAGTTCTCAATGGCTGCAAGAATATGCAGCCAGAGAGAAGGATAAATGATTGCTTTTATAGCCTTTATGGGTGTAAAAGCAATCAGTGTAAAAAAAAAATCCTCATCACCCCCCACAAGTAGTACAGTGTCACCATGGTGATACTGTACTGCTAAGGTGACAGTATGTATAAAAAAAAAAACCATAAATAATATCAAAAATTTTTTTTAAAAAAGTTTATAAATTATAAGTTTTGGTTATAAACTAATTTGGGTTATTTTTTTTTTGTTTTACTAAAAGATAACTGAATAAATTTTGGCCAAGATTTATGAAGAAAGATTATTTATTTGCAAATTTTTATAAGAAAAACACTTTTTTTCAAAATGTTTGGACTTTTTCATTTATATAGCAAAAAAAATAAAAATCCCAGTGGTGAATAAATACCACCAAAATAAAGCTTTATCTGTCTCAAAAAAATGCTAAAAAATTCATATGGGTACAGTGCTGCATGACCGCGCAATTGACATTAAAAGTGTGACAGCGCTGAAAGCTGAAAATTGGCCTGGACAGGAAGGGGGTAAAAGTGTCCAGACATGAAGTGGTTAAACAAGATGCTAGAAAGGAATGATTACAGCCCTTGACCTGGCCTGTGGAATAGAAGCAGCAGATCGCAGCAGGACCAGCTGGACAACGAGATTCTGTCTTTTACAGATTAACTACTTGCCGATCACGCTATAATCAAATGACAGCTATAGCGTCGCCGGCTGGTTCTGTCTGGGAGGACGTTTATTGACATCCTCTCAGAACACCCCCCCCCCCCCCCCCCCCCCCGTGCATGCACCTCTTTCACACACAGCTGATCACAGAGAGAGGTGAAGGGCAAATCACAGTAGCCCTTTACCACGTATGAGGAGAAAAGAGCTGGTAACTGACGATTCTTATGGGGACATCTACACTGATACTCAGGGCACTGATCATCAGTGCCCCGATTATCAGTGCAGCCCCATAAGTGCCCATCAGTGCCGCATATCAGTGTCAATCAGTGCCTCCTCATCAGAGCTGCCTATCAGTGCTGCATATCAGTGTCAATCAGTGCCTCCTCATCAGTGCCCATCAGTGCTGCCTATCAGTGCTGCATATCAGTGTCAATCAGTGCCTCCTCATCAGTGCCCATCAGTGCAGCCTATCAGTGCCCATCAGTGCCGTATATAAGTGTCAGTCAGTGCCTCCTCATCAGTGCCCATCAGTGCTGCCTATCAGTGCCCATCAGCGCCGCCTA
Source organism: Staurois parvus (assembly GCF_062004578.1). Lineage (NCBI taxonomy): Eukaryota > Metazoa > Chordata > Amphibia > Anura > Ranidae > Staurois > Staurois parvus. The sequence continues at coordinate 34,224,408 of NW_028318083.1, read as the reverse complement.
TCAGTGCCAATTAGTGCCTCCTCATCAGTGCCCATCAGTTGAGCCTATCAGTGCCCATCAGTGCAGCCTCATCACTGCACATCAGTAAAGGAGAAAATTACTTTTACAAATTTTTATAACAGAAACTAAGAAAAACATTTTTTAAAAAACATTTTTGGTCTTTTTTCATTTGTTTACCAAAAATAAAAAGTGTTGATCAAACGCCACCAAAAAAAAGCTCTATCTGTCTAAAAAAAAAAAAGGATAAAAATTTCATATGGGTACGGTGTTGCAAGACCTCACAATTCAAAGTGTGACAGCGCTGAAAGCTGAAAATTGGCCTGTGCATTAAGGGGGTGAAAGTGCTCAGTATTGAAGTGATTAAAGTTGAACGCTGCAACAAAAGCTGCTTTATTTCATGTTTTCTTTTTATGATCTATTCATTTTTTAGTTGAGCTCAGCAGCAGAGTGATGAGCAGGACAGGTAAGTATTAGTCTTTTTTTTTTTAATCTAGCAATAGTGTCAGCACTGCAAGGGTGGACCAGACGGCTTGTAATTAGTCAATCCCCATCAAATGGTTGGTGCAGACCAATGAGAATTTGTCTGGTCCATCCTTGCAGTACTGGACAGAGAGGAAAGAAAACAGTGGGGATTTTAAATTCCCGGATCGGTGGAACCCTGACAGTTCAGGATTGCCAGAGGTAAGTACAGCAAGGACCAGGGTTAAGGGTGGGGAGGGGGCAGGGGCGGACTGACCATTTGGAAACTCAGGTACTGCCCGAGGGCCCGGGGTCAGTAGGGGGCCCCATGAGATGCCCCTGGTACCTTTTTTCATAGGCTTTTTTGAGTTTGGGCAAGGACACAGGGGCCCCATGGTCCCCTATTGCCCGGGGGCCCCATGAGTTGTCAGTCCACCCCTGGGAGGAGGTCCGCTATTAGGTCACCTTTAGAGATTTTCTGTAAAGTTACTAAACCCAGGACCCTGCATTCTCTATATCTGGTCTCCCACAGTACACGCAACATGGAAATGCAATTATTTTATGAAATATAAACTGCTAAATACCTTTTCTCATCAGCAGTATATAGCAGTCTTGTGACTTCTATCAGTATCCAGACCAGAACTGGTTAATCTTGCAGGAGGAGTTTCATTCTCCTCTGACTGTCCTATGAGGCTGCATAACCCCTGACCCTCTGTCTGGACAGTGCTGATTGGAATAAATAAGAAAAGATGTGCACGACCACCAATGCGCTAAAATCTTCCTCTTTATTTAAGCGACCACAAAAGATTACATCAGAAATACAATAGGTTGACACGTTTCGGCTAAGAAGCTTTAGTAATAACCCATAATGTACCATGGAACATAAAAAATGAAAACCATAAATATAAGGTGTTAGAGAGGCAGACCTAGATCGCCATACAGAAAACGCACGGCAGGTGGGATCTGAACTTACATTTACAATAGATTTTCTCCTTCCTTTCGCTTGAATTTTTTCTTTATTGTTGACAATTTTTGCATTTTCTGTATGGCAATCTAGGTCTCCTTCCTACCCTCAGCAAGCTTTTATTTGTGTGTGTTTTTTGTTTTCATTTTTTATTTTTGTTTATTCTGAATGATGTTCAGTGTGGTGATACTGATTCAGGCTGTTTCCCGTGCATTCCACCTGTTGAATATTTTGCCATTATGGTGATCAACTTATTGATGGGCTCGGCCTGCCTCTCTACCACATTATATTTATGGTTTTTGTGTTTTATGTTCCATGGCACATTATGAGTTATGACTAAGGCTTCTTAGCCGAAACGCATCAACCTATTGTATTTTTGATGTAATATTTTAGCACTTCCGCCAGGCAGTACTGGGGCTGCTGGTTCATAATCCCAACCACCTGCCTGGAGTTTTGCATTTTCTCCCTGTGCCTGGGTGGGTTTCCTCCGGGTACTCTGGTTTCCTCCCACACTCCAAAGACATGCTGGTAGGTTAACTGGATCCTGTCTCAATTGGCCCTACTATGTGTATGTATGAATGTAAGTTAGGGACTTTAGACTGTACAGCCCTTGAGGGTTAGGGACTGATGTGAATGTACAATATATATGTAAAGTGCTGCGTAAATTGACGGCGATATATAAGTACCTGAAATAAATAAATACACACACTAAACTGCCACTGCTGCTTTAACTATGGAAGATGGATTGGGGACTATGGAAGAAGGGGGGATCAGAGAAGACAGGATCAAATAGCGGTTTTACACAATGCACTAAATTAAGCCATAAGACCTGCAAAGGGTTCCTGAGCCTTTAAATGGTCTCTCAGTCTGGTTCAGTAGGAATCCCAATCATGGGAAAGACTGCTGACCTGACAGTTGTGCAGAAAACCATCATTGACACCCTCCATAAGGAGGGAAAGCCTCAAAAGGTAATTGCAAAAGAAGTTGGATGTTCCCAAAGTGCTGTATCAAAGCACATTAATAGAAAGTTATGTGGAAGGGAAAAGTGTGGAAGAGAAAGGTGCACAAGCAGCAGGGATGACCACAGCCTGGAGAGGATTGTCAGGAAAAGGCCATTCAAAAGTGTTGGGGACTTACACAAGGAGTGGACTGAGGCTGGAGTCAGTGCATCAAGAGCCACCACACACAGACGGATCTGTGCTTCAAATGTCGTATTCCTCTTGTCAAGCCACTCCTGAACAACAAACAACGTTAGAAGCGTCTTACCTGGGCTAAAGAAAAACAGACCTGGTCTGTTGCTCAGTGGTCCAAAGTCCTCTTTTCTGATGAGAGCAACTTTTGCATCTCATTTGGAAACCAAGGACCCAGAGTATGGAGGAAGAATGGAGAGGCACACACTGCAAGATGCTTGAAGTCCAGTGTGAAGTTTCCACAGTCTGTGTTGATTTGGGGAGCCATGTCGTCTGCTGGTGTTGGTCCACTGTGCTTCATTAAGTCCAGGGTCAACGCAGCCGTCTACCAGGAGATTTTGGAGCACTTCATGATTCCTTCCACAGACGAGCTTTATGGGGATGCTGACTTCATTTTCCAGCAGGACTTGGCACCTGCCCACAATGCCAAAAGCACCAAAACCTGGTTCAATGACCGTGGGATTACTGTGCTCGATTGGCCAGCAAATCTATGGGGCATTGCCAAGAGAAAGATGAGAGACATGAGACCGAACACTGCAGAAGAGCTGAAGGCCGCTATAGAAGCATCCTGGTCTTCCATAACACCTCAGCAGTGCCAAAGGCTGATAGCTTCCATGCCACGCTGCATTGAGGCAGTAATTGCTGCAAAAGGGGCCCAAACCAAGTACTGAGTACATATGCATGCCTATACTTTTCAGAGGTCTGTTATTGTTCTATGTACAATCCTTGTTTTATTGATTGCATGTAATATTCTAATTTTCTGAGATTGTGGATTTGGGGTTTTCATGAGCTGTAAGCCATAATCATCACAATTATGACAAATCAGGGCTTGAACTATCTTGCTTTGTATGTAATGAGTCTATCTCATATATCAGTTTCACTTTTAAGTTGCATTACTGAAATAAATGAACTTTTGCACAATATTCTCATTTTTCAAATTTCACCTGTACAGTGTGTCAGAACATGCTGCCCTACAGGAAAATGCTATGTGTCCCATATGTCCTCTTTATTTGAGAACACGCTGCCTGCAGAGCTTTGGTGTGAACTGAACCCCTCTCCTAAAGATCCCTGGGATATATGACATAATTTTGCCTAGGCCTGAAACCAGGAAGTAACTGAACAAATGTAAAAAGGTTTAACCCCTTCATGCCAACTGCACACAAATTAGCAACCTCACAGACCTGGGGTTTTTTTTCATGGGGCTGCTAATTTGTGTACCTGTCTCTCTGCCGGGAGCACACCGCAACTGTCACTGAGAGCCCCAGGCTCCGTTCTAACGAACGATCCAGAACTCCCGATTCTGGCTCACCTGATCGCTGTGATAGACTCTGATTAGCTATCACAGTGATCAGTCACTCTGAAGCCTGTGCCCCTTGTTTTCTGTCTTTGAATGGAGAGAGATACATTGTATCTCTCTCTATCCTTTCAGAGAAAAAAAAAGCAAGTGTGTGTAAATAAATAAAAATAATAAAAAATAAACCAAAATACCTAGATCAAGGTTAGTGTTTGGGTTAAGGTCAGGGTCAAAGCCAGTGTTTTTTTTTAAGGGTCAGTTCACACTACATGCATTTCAGTGTGCTTTTATATGCATCCAAAATGCACAGAAAGTAGGTTATATGGTTGTCAATGTCATAGTTCACATCAGTGCTTGCGGTTCCAGTGTGTTCCGAATGGAGAAAAAAAAGTAGAGCAGGCTGCATTTTTCCTGCACAGCACTGTACTGGAACGCAGTAAAACGCATTAAAAACGCACTGGAATGCACCAAAACTAACTAAAAATGCACTGGAATGCACATGTCCCTATTTAAATTGAAGAAAAAGAGAGGGGAAAAAATTAACTGGAATGCATCAAAATGCACCGGGATGCACTAAAGACACAGAAACGCACATACAGAAATGCATCCGGAATGCATCTGGACTGCATTTTTATAGTGTGAACTGGCCCTAAATGTTTACATTAGTATCAGTGTCACTTAGTGGCAGGGTAAAAAAAAAAAAAAGAAGAAGCAAATTGCGCACTATTGTTTGTGGGCCGTACTACGGGTACAAACAACAAATAACATACACACGTGTGGTATCGCTGCAATCGCCAGGAGCAGGAGAAATTATCTGGGGTTGTTCTTTGGTGGTAGGTTATGGTAGTAGCAAGAAATACACAGCTACATTTTTTTTTTAAATGTTTTTTTTTTACTATTTTGGCCCAGTTTTTCTTTGGTAATAAACAAAAATCAAGAGATATCCATTACCCTTTACCACCAAATGAAAGCCCAATTTGCAGTACTGGACAGAGAGGAAAGAAAACAGTGGGGATTTTAAATTCCCAGACCGGTGGAGCCCTGACAGTTCAGGATTGCCAGAGGTAAGTACAGCAAGGACCAGGGTTAGGGGTGGGGAGGGGGCAGGGGCGGACTGACCATTTGGAAACTCGGGTACCGCCCGAGGGCCCGGGGTCAGTAGGGGGCCCCATGAGATGCCCCTGGTACCTTTTTTCATAGGCTTTTTTGAGTTTGGGTAAGGACACAGGGGCCCCATGATCCCCTATTGCCCGGGGGCCCCATGAGTTGTCAGTCCACCCCTGGGAGGAGGTCCGCTATTAGGTCACCTTTAGAGATTTTCTGTAAAGTGTTTCTAAACCCAGGACCCTGCATTCTCTATATCTGGTCTCCCACAGTACACACATCATGGAAATGCAATTATTTTATGAAATATAAACTGCTAAATACCTTTTCTCATCAGCAGTTTATAGCAGTCTTGTGACTTCTATCGGTATCCAGACCAGAACTGGTTAATCTTGCAGGAGGAGTTTTCATTCTCCTCTGACTGTCCTATGAGGCTGCATAACCCCTGACCCTCTGTCTGGACAGTGCTGATTGGAATAAATAAGAAAAGATCTACACGACCACCAATGCGCTAAAATCTTCCTCTTTATTTAAGCGACCACAAAAGATTACATCAGAAATACAATAGGTTTCGGCTAAGAAGCTTTAGTAATAACCCATAATGTACCATGGAACATAAAAGATGAAAACCATAAATATAAGGTGTTAGAGAGGCAGACCTAGATCGCCATACAGAAAACGCACGGCAGGTGGGATCTGAACTTACATTTACAATAGATTTTCTCCTTCCTTTCGCTTGAATTTTTTCTTTATTGTTGACAATTTTTGCATTTTCTGTATGGCAATCTAGGTCTCCTTCCTACCCTCAGCAAGCTTTTATTTGTGTGTGTTTTTTGTTTTCATTTTTTATTTTTGTTTATTCTGAATGATGTTCAGTGTGGTGATACTGATTCAGGCTGTTTCCCGTGCATTCCACCTGTTGAATATTTTGCCATTATGGTGATCAACTTATTGATGGGCTCGGCCTGCCTCTCTACCACATTATATTTATGGTTTTTGTGTTTTATGTTCCATGGCACATTATGAGTTATGACTAAGGCTTCTTAGCCGAAACGCATCAACCTATTGTATTTTTGATGTAATATTTTAGCACTTCCGCCAGGCAGTACTGGGGCTGCTGGTTCATAATCCCAACCACCTGCCTGGAGTTTTGCATTTTCTCCCTGTGCCTGGGTGGGTTTCCTCCGGGTACTCTGGTTTCCTCCCACACTCCAAAGACATGCTGGTAGGTTAACTGGATCCTGTCTCAATTGGCCCTACTATGTGTATGTATGAATGTAAGTTAGGGACTTTAGACTGTACAGCCCTTGAGGGTTAGGGACTGATGTGAATGTACAATATATATGTAAAGTGCTGCGTAAATTGACGGCGATATATAAGTACCTGAAATAAATAAATACACACACTAAACTGCCACTGCTCCTTTAACTATGGAAGATGGATTGGGGACTATGGAAGAAGGGGGGATCAGAGAAGACAGGATCAAATAGCGGTTTTACACAATGCACTAAATTAAGCCATAAGACCTGCAAAGGGTTCCTGAGCCTTTAAATGGTCTCTCAGTCTGGTTCAGTAGGAATCCCAATCATGGGAAAGACTGCTGACCTGACAGTTGTGCAGAAAACCATCATTGACACCCTCCATAAGGAGGGAAAGCCTCAAAAGGTAATTGCAAAAGAAGTTGGATGTTCCCAAAGTGCTGTATCAAAGCACATTAATAGAAAGTTATGTGGAAGGGAAAAGTGTGGAAGAGAAAGGTGCACAAGCAGCAGGGATGACCACAGCCTGGAGAGGATTGTCAGGAAAAGGCCATTCAAAAGTGTTGGGGATTTACACAAGGAGTGGACTGAGGCTGGAGTCAGTGCATCAAGAGCCACCACACACAGACGGATCTGTGCTTCAAATGTCGTATTCCTCTTGTCAAGCCACTCCTGAACAACAAACAACGTTAGAAGCGTCTTACCTGGGCTAAAGAAAAACAGACCTGGTCTGTTGCTCAGTGGTCCAAAGTCCTCTTTTTTGATGAGAGCAACTTTTGCATCTCATTTGGAAACCAAGGACCCAGAGTATGGAGGAAGAATGGAGAGGCACACACTGCAAGATGCTTGAAGTCCAGTGTGAAGTTTCCACAGTCTGTGTTGATTTGGGGAGCCATGTCGTCTGCTGGTGTTGGTCCACTGTGCTTCATTAAGTCCAGGGTCAACGCAGCCGTCTACCAGGAGATTTTGGAGCACTTCATGATTCCTTCCACAAACGAGCTTTATGGGGATGCTGACTTCATTTTCCAGCAGGACTTGGCACCTGCCCACAATGCCAAAAGCACCAAAACCTGGTTCAATGACCGTGGGATTACTGTGCTCGATTGGCCAGCAAATCTATGGGGCATTGCCAAGAGAAAGATGAGAGACATGAGACCGAACACTGCAGAAGAGCTGAAGGCCGCTATAGAAGCATCCTGGTCTTCCATAACACCTCAGCAGTGCCAAAGGCTGATAGCTTCCATGCCACGCTGCATTGAGGCAGTAATTGCTGCAAAAGGGGCCCAAACCAAGTACTGAGTACATATGCATGCCTATACTTTTCAGAGGTCTGTTATTGTTCTATGTACAATCCTTGTTTTATTGATTGCATGTAATATTCTAATTTTCTGAGATTGTGGATTTGGGGTTTTCATGAGCTGTAAGCCATAATCATCACAATTATGACAAATCAGGGCTTGAACTATCTTGCTTTGTATGTAATGAGTCTATCTCATATATCAGTTTCACTTTTAAGTTGCATTACTGAAATAAATGAACTTTTGCACAATATTCTCATTTTTCAAATTTCACCTGTACAGTGTGTCAGAACATGCTGCCCTACAGGAAAATGCTATGTGTCCCATATGTCCTCTTTATTTGAGAACACGCTGCCTGCAGAGCTTTGGTGTGAACTGAACCCCTCTCCTAAAGATCCCTGGGATATATGACATAATTTTGCCTAGGCCTGAAACCAGGAAGTAACTGAACAAATGTAAAAAGGTTTAACCCCTTCATGCCAACTGCACACAAATTAGCAACCTCACAGACCTGGGGTTTTTTTTCATGGGGCTGCTAATTTGTGTACCTGTCTCTCTGCCGGGAGCACACCGCAACTGTCACTGAGAGCCCCAGGCTCCGTTCTAACGAACGATCCAGAACTCCCGATTCTGGCTCACCTGATCGCTGTGATAGACTCTGATTAGCTATCACAGTGATCAGTCACTCTGAAGCCTGTGCCCCTTGTTTTCTGTCTTTGAATGGAGAGAGATACATTGTATCTCTCTCTATCCTTTCAGAGAAAAAAAAAGCAAGTGTGTGTAAATAAATAAAAATAATAAAAAATAAACCAAAATACCTAGATCAAGGTTAGTGTTTGGGTTAAGGTCAGGGTCAAAGCCAGTGTTTTTTTTTAAGGGTCAGTTCACACTACATGCATTTCAGTGTGCTTTTATATGCATCCAAAATGCACAGAAAGTAGGTTATATGGTTGTCAATGTCATAGTTCACATCAGTGCTTGCGGTTCCAGTGTGTTCCGAATGGAGAAAAAAAAGTAGAGCAGGCTGCATTTTTCCTGCACAGCACTGTACTGGAACGCAGTAAAACGCATTAAAAACGCACTGGAATGCACCAAAACTAACTAAAAATGCACTGGAATGCACATGTCCCTATTTAAATTGAAGAAAAAGAGAGGGGAAAAAATTAACTGGAATGCATCAAAATGCACCGGGATGCACTAAAGACACAGAAACGCACATACAGAAATGCATCCGGAATGCATCTGGACTGCATTTTTATAGTGTGAACTGGCCCTAAATGTTTACATTAGTATCAGTGTCACTTAGTGGCAGGGTAAAAAAAAAAAAAAGAAGAAGCAAATTGCGCACTATTGTTTGTGGGCCGTACTACGGGTACAAACAACAAATAACATACACACGTGTGGTATCGCTGCAATCGCCAGGAGCAGGAGAAATTATCTGGGGTTGTTCTTTGGTGGTAGGTTATGGTAGTAGCAAGAAATACACAGCTACATTTTTTTTTTAAATGTTTTTTTTTTACTATTTTGGCCCAGTTTTTCTTTGGTAATAAACAAAAATCAAGAGATATCCATTACCCTTTACCACCAAATGAAAGCCCAATTTGCAGTACTGGACAGAGAGGAAAGAAAACAGTGGGGATTTTAAATTCCCAGACCGGTGGAGCCCTGACAGTTCAGGATTGCCAGAGGTAAGTACAGCAAGGACCAGGGTTAGGGGTGGGGAGGGGGCAGGGGCGGACTGACCATTTGGAAACTCGGGTACCGCCCGAGGGCCCGGGGTCAGTAGGGGGCCCCATGAGATGCCCCTGGTACCTTTTTTCATAGGCTTTTTTGAGTTTGGGTAAGGACACAGGGGCCCCATGATCCCCTATTGCCCGGGGGCCCCATGAGTTGTCAGTCCACCCCTGGGAGGAGGTCCGCTATTAGGTCACCTTTAGAGATTTTCTGTAAAGTGTTTCTAAACCCAGGACCCTGCATTCTCTATATCTGGTCTCCCACAGTACACACATCATGGAAATGCAATTATTTTATGAAATATAAACTGCTAAATACCTTTTCTCATCAGCAGTTTATAGCAGTCTTGTGACTTCTATCGGTATCCAGACCAGAACTGGTTAATCTTGCAGGAGGAGTTTTCATTCTCCTCTGACTGTCCTATGAGGCTGCATAACCCCTGACCCTCTGTCTGGACAGTGCTGATTGGAATAAATAAGAAAAGATCTACACGACCACCAATGCGCTAAAATCTTCCTCTTTATTTAAGCGACCACAAAAGATTACATCAGAAATACAATAGGTTTCGGCTAAGAAGCTTTAGTAATAACCCATAATGTACCATGGAACATAAAAGATGAAAACCATAAATATAAGGTGTTAGAGAGGCAGACCTAGATCACCATACAGAAAACGCACGGCAGGTGGGATCTGAACTTACATTTACAATAGATTTTCTCCTTCCTTTCGCTTGAATTTTTTCTTTATTGTTGACAATTTTTGCATTTTCTGTATGGCAATCTAGGTCTCCTTCCTACCCTCAGCAAGCTTTTATTTGTGTGTGTTTTTTGTTTTCATTTTTTATTTTTGTTTATTCTGAATGATGTTCAGTGTGGTGATACTGATTCAGGCTGTTTCCCGTGCATTCCACCTGTTGAATATTTTGCCATTATGGTGATCAACTTATTGATGGGCTCGGCCTGCCTCTCTACCACATTATATTTATGGTTTTTGTGTTTTATGTTCCATGGCACATTATGAGTTATGACTAAGGCTTCTTAGCCGAAACGCATCAACCTATTGTATTTTTGATGTAATATTTTAGCACTTCCGCCAGGCAGTACTGGGGCTGCTGGTTCATAATCCCAACCACCTGCCTGGAGTTTTGCATTTTCTCCCTGTGCCTGGGTGGGTTTCCTCCGGGTACTCTGGTTTCCTCCCACACTCCAAAGACATGCTGGTAGGTTAACTGGATCCTGTCTCAATTGGCCCTACTATGTGTATGTATGAATGTAAGTTAGGGACTTTAGACTGTACAGCCCTTGAGGGTTAGGGACTGATGTGAATGTACAATATATATGTAAAGTGCTGCGTAAATTGACGGCGATATATAAGTACCTGAAATAAATAAATACACACACTAAACTGCCACTGCTCCTTTAACTATGGAAGATGGATTGGGGACTATGGAAGAAGGGGGGATCAGAGAAGACAGGATCAAATAGCGGTTTTACACAATGCACTAAATTAAGCCATAAGACCTGCAAAGGGTTCCTGAGCCTTTAAATGGTCTCTCAGTCTGGTTCAGTAGGAATCCCAATCATGGGAAAGACTGCTGACCTGACAGTTGTGCAGAAAACCATCATTGACACCCTCCATAAGGAGGGAAAGCCTCAAAAGGTAATTGCAAAAGAAGTTGGATGTTCCCAAAGTGCTGTATCAAAGCACATTAATAGAAAGTTATGTGGAAGGGAAAAGTGTGGAAGAGAAAGGTGCACAAGCAGCAGGGATGACCACAGCCTGGAGAGGATTGTCAGGAAAAGGCCATTCAAAAGTGTTGGGGATTTACACAAGGAGTGGACTGAGGCTGGAGTCAGTGCATCAAGAGCCACCACACACAGACGGATCTGTGCTTCAAATGTCGTATTCCTCTTGTCAAGCCACTCCTGAACAACAAACAACGTTAGAAGCGTCTTACCTGGGCTAAAGAAAAACAGACCTGGTCTGTTGCTCAGTGGTCCAAAGTCCTCTTTTTTGATGAGAGCAACTTTTGCATCTCATTTGGAAACCAAGGACCCAGAGTATGGAGGAAGAATGGAGAGGCACACACTGCAAGATGCTTGAAGTCCAGTGTGAAGTTTCCACAGTCTGTGTTGATTTGGGGAGCCATGTCGTCTGCTGGTGTTGGTCCACTGTGCTTCATTAAGTCCAGGGTCAACGCAGCCGTCTACCAGGAGATTTTGGAGCACTTCATGATTCCTTCCACAAACGAGCTTTATGGGGATGCTGACTTCATTTTCCAGCAGGACTTGGCACCTGCCCACAATGCCAAAAGCACCAAAACCTGGTTCAATGACCGTGGGATTACTGTGCTCGATTGGCCAGCAAATCTATGGGGCATTGCCAAGAGAAAGATGAGAGACATGAGACCGAACACTGCAGAAGAGCTGAAGGCCGCTATAGAAGCATCCTGGTCTTCCATAACACCTCAGCAGTGCCAAAGGCTGATAGCTTCCATGCCACGCTGCATTGAGGCAGTAATTGCTGCAAAAGGGGCCCAAACCAAGTACTGAGTACATATGCATGCCTATACTTTTCAGAGGTCTGTTATTGTTCTATGTACAATCCTTGTTTTATTGATTGCATGTAATATTCTAATTTTCTGAGATTGTGGATTTGGGGTTTTCATGAGCTGTAAGCCATAATCATCACAATTATGACAAATCAGGGCTTGAACTATCTTGCTTTGTATGTAATGAGTCTATCTCATATATCAGTTTCACTTTTAAGTTGCATTACTGAAATAAATGAACTTTTGCACAATATTCTCATTTTTCAAATTTCACCTGTACAGTGTGTCAGAACATGCTGCCCTACAGGAAAATGCTATGTGTCCCATATGTCCTCTTTATTTGAGAACACGCTGCCTGCAGAGCTTTGGTGTGAACTGAACCCCTCTCCTAAAGATCCCTGGGATATATGACATAATTTTGCCTAGGCCTGAAACCAGGAAGTAACTGAACAAATGTAAAAAGGTTTAACCCCTTCATGCCAACTGCACACAAATTAGCAACCTCACAGACCTGGGGTTTTTTTTCATGGGGCTGCTAATTTGTGTACCTGTCTCTCTGCCGGGAGCACACCGCAACTGTCACTGAGAGCCCCAGGCTCCGTTCTAACGAACGATCCAGAACTCCCGATTCTGGCTCACCTGATCGCTGTGATAGACTCTGATTAGCTATCACAGTGATCAGTCACTCTGAAGCCTGTGCCCCTTGTTTTCTGTCTTTGAATGGAGAGAGATACATTGTATCTCTCTCTATCCTTTCAGAGAAAAAAAAAGCAAGTGTGTGTAAATAAATAAAAATAATAAAAAATAAACCAAAATACCTAGATCAAGGTTAGTGTTTGGGTTAAGGTCAGGGTCAAAGCCAGTGTTTTTTTTTAAGGGTCAGTTCACACTACATGCATTTCAGTGTGCTTTTATATGCATCCAAAATGCACAGAAAGTAGGTTATATGGTTGTCAATGTCATAGTTCACATCAGTGCTTGCGGTTCCAGTGTGTTCCGAATGGAGAAAAAAAAGTAGAGCAGGCTGCATTTTTCCTGCACAGCACTGTACTGGAACGCAGTAAAACGCATTAAAAACGCACTGGAATGCACCAAAACTAACTAAAAATGCACTGGAATGCACATGTCCCTATTTAAATTGAAGAAAAAGAGAGGGGAAAAAATTAACTGGAATGCATCAAAATGCACCGGGATGCACTAAAGACACAGAAACGCACATACAGAAATGCATCCGGAATGCATCTGGACTGCATTTTTATAGTGTGAACTGGCCCTAAATGTTTACATTAGTATCAGTGTCACTTAGTGGCAGGGTAAAAAAAAAAAAAAGAAGAAGCAAATTGCGCACTATTGTTTGTGGGCCGTACTACGGGTACAAACAACAAATAACATACACACGTGTGGTATCGCTGCAATCGCCAGGAGCAGGAGAAATTATCTGGGGTTGTTCTTTGGTGGTAGGTTATGGTAGTAGCAAGAAATACACAGCTACATTTTTTTTTTAAATGTTTTTTTTTTACTATTTTGGCCCAGTTTTTCTTTGGTAATAAACAAAAATCAAGAGATATCCATTACCCTTTACCACCAAATGAAAGCCCAATTTGCAGTACTGGACAGAGAGGAAAGAAAACAGTGGGGATTTTAAATTCCCAGACCGGTGGAGCCCTGACAGTTCAGGATTGCCAGAGGTAAGTACAGCAAGGACCAGGGTTAGGGGTGGGGAGGGGGCAGGGGCGGACTGACCATTTGGAAACTCGGGTACCGCCCGAGGGCCCGGGGTCAGTAGGGGGCCCCATGAGATGCCCCTGGTACCTTTTTTCATAGGCTTTTTTGAGTTTGGGTAAGGACACAGGGGCCCCATGATCCCCTATTGCCCGGGGGCCCCATGAGTTGTCAGTCCACCCCTGGGAGGAGGTCCGCTATTAGGTCACCTTTAGAGATTTTCTGTAAAGTGTTTCTAAACCCAGGACCCTGCATTCTCTATATCTGGTCTCCCACAGTACACACATCATGGAAATGCAATTATTTTATGAAATATAAACTGCTAAATACCTTTTCTCATCAGCAGTTTATAGCAGTCTTGTGACTTCTATCGGTATCCAGACCAGAACTGGTTAATCTTGCAGTAGGAGTTTTCATTCTCCTCTGACTGTCCTATGAGGCTGCATAACCCCTGACCCTCTGTCTGGACAGTGCTGATTGGAATAAATAAGAAAAGATCTACACGACCACCAATGCGCTAAAATCTTCCTCTTTATTTAAGCGACCACAAAAGATTACATCAGAAATACAATAGGTTTCGGCTAAGAAGCTTTAGTAATAACCCATAATGTACCATGGAACATAAAAGATGAAAACCATAAATATAAGGTGTTAGAGAGGCAGACCTAGATCGCCATACAGAAAACGCACGGCAGGTGGGATCTGAACTTACATTTACAATAGATTTTCTCCTTCCTTTCGCTTGAATTTTTTCTTTATTGTTGACAATTTTTGCATTTTCTGTATGGCAATCTAGGTCTCCTTCCTACCCTCAGCAAGCTTTTATTTGTGTGTGTTTTTTGTTTTCATTTTTTATTTTTGTTTATTCTGAATGATGTTCAGTGTGGTGATACTGATTCAGGCTGTTTCCCGTGCATTCCACCTGTTGAATATTTTGCCATTATGGTGATAAACTTATTGATGGGCTCGGCCTGCCTCTCTACCACATTATATTTATGGTTTTTGTGTTTTATGTTCCATGGCACATTATGAGTTATGACTAAGGCTTCTTAGCCGAAACGCATCAACCTATTGTATTTTTGATGTAATATTTTAGCACTTCCGCCAGGCAGTACTGGGGCTGCTGGTTCATAATCCCAACCACCTGCCTGGAGTTTTGCATTTTCTCCCTGTGCCTGGGTGGGTTTCCTCCGGGTACTCTGGTTTCCTCCCACACTCCAAAGACATGCTGGTAGGTTAACTGGATCCTGTCTCAATTGGCCCTACTATGTGTATGTATGAATGTAAGTTAGGGACTTTAGACTGTACAGCCCTTGAGGGTTAGGGACTGATGTGAATGTACAATATATATGTAAAGTGCTGCGTAAATTGACGGCGATATATAAGTACCTGAAATAAATAAATACACACACTAAACTGCCACTGCTGCTTTAACTATGGAAGATGGATTGGGGACTATGGAAGAAGGGGGGATCAGAGAAGACAGGATCAAATAGCGGTTTTACACAATGCACTAAATTAAGCCATAAGACCTGCAAAGGGTTCCTGAGCCTTTAAATGGTCTCTCAGTCTGGTTCAGTAGGAATCCCAATCATGGGAAAGACTGCTGACCTGACAGTTGTGCAGAAAACCATCATTGACACCCTCCATAAGGAGGGAAAGCCTCAAAAGGTAATTGCAAAAGAAGTTGGATGTTCCCAAAGTGCTGTATCAAAGCACATTAATAGAAAGTTATGTGGAAGGGAAAAGTGTGGAAGAGAAAGGTGCACAAGCAGCAGGGATGACCACAGCCTGGAGAGGATTGTCAGGAAAAGGCCATTCAAAAGTGTTGGGGACTTACACAAGGAGTGGACTGAGGCTGGAGTCAGTGCATCAAGAGCCACCACACACAGACGGATCTGTGCTTCAAATGTCGTATTCCTCTTGTCAAGCCACTCCTGAACAACAAACAACGTTAGAAGCGTCTTACCTGGGCTAAAGAAAAACAGACCTGGTCTGTTGCTCAGTGGTCCAAAGTCCTCTTTTCTGATGAGAGCAACTTTTGCATCTCATTTGGAAACCAAGGACCCAGAGTATGGAGGAAGAATGGAGAGGCACACACTGCAAGATGCTTGAAGTCCAGTGTGAAGTTTCCACAGTCTGTGTTGATTTGGGGAGCCATGTCGTCTGCTGGTGTTGGTCCACTGTGCTTCATTAAGTCCAGGGTCAACGCAGCCGTCTACCAGGAGATTTTGGAGCACTTCATGATTCCTTCCACAGACGAGCTTTATGGGGATGCTGACTTCATTTTCCAGCAGGACTTGGCACCTGCCCACAATGCCAAAAGCACCAAAACCTGGTTCAATGACCGTGGGATTACTGTGCTCGATTGGCCAGCAAATCTATGGGGCATTGCCAAGAGAAAGATGAGAGACATGAGACCGAACACTGCAGAAGAGCTGAAGGCCGCTATAGAAGCATCCTGGTCTTCCATAACACCTCAGCAGTGCCAAAGGCTGATAGCTTCCATGCCACGCTGCATTGAGGCAGTAATTGCTGCAAAAGGGGCCCAAACCAAGTACTGAGTACATATGCATGCCTATACTTTTCAGAGGTCTGTTATTGTTCTATGTACAATCCTTGTTTTATTGATTGCATGTAATATTCTAATTTTCTGAGATTGTGGATTTGGGGTTTTCATGAGCTGTAAGCCATAATCATCACAATTATGACAAATCAGGGCTTGAACTATCTTGCTTTGTATGTAATGAGTCTATCTCATATATCAGTTTCACTTTTAAGTTGCATTACTGAAATAAATGAACTTTTGCACAATATTCTCATTTTTCAAATTTCACCTGTACAGTGTGTCAGAACATGCTGCCCTACAGGAAAATGCTATGTGTCCCATATGTCCTCTTTATTTGAGAACACGCTGCCTGCAGAGCTTTGGTGTGAACTGAACCCCTCTCCTAAAGATCCCTGGGATATATGACATAATTTTGCCTAGGCCTGAAACCAGGAAGTAACTGAACAAATGTAAAAAGGTTTAACCCCTTCATGCCAACTGCACACAAATTAGCAACCTCACAGACCTGGGGTTTTTTTTCATGGGGCTGCTAATTTGTGTACCTGTCTCTCTGCCGGGAGCACACCGCAACTGTCACTGAGAGCCCCAGGCTCCGTTCTAACGAACGATCCAGAACTCCCGATTCTGGCTCACCTGATCGCTGTGATAGACTCTGATTAGCTATCACAGTGATCAGTCACTCTGAAGCCTGTGCCCCTTGTTTTCTGTCTTTGAATGGAGAGAGATACATTGTATCTCTCTCTATCCTTTCAGAGAAAAAAAAAGCAAGTGTGTGTAAATAAATAAAAATAATAAAAAATAAACCAAAATACCTAGATCAAGGTTAGTGTTTGGGTTAAGGTCAGGGTCAAAGCCAGTGTTTTTTTTTAAGGGTCAGTTCACACTACATGCATTTCAGTGTGCTTTTATATGCATCCAAAATGCACAGAAAGTAGGTTATATGGTTGTCAATGTCATAGTTCACATCAGTGCTTGCGGTTCCAGTGTGTTCCGAATGGAGAAAAAAAAGTAGAGCAGGCTGCATTTTTCCTGCACAGCACTGTACTGGAACGCAGTAAAACGCATTAAAAACGCACTGGAATGCACCAAAACTAACTAAAAATGCACTGGAATGCACATGTCCCTATTTAAATTGAAGAAAAAGAGAGGGGAAAAAATTAACTGGAATGCATCAAAATGCACCGGGATGCACTAAAGACACAGAAACGCACATACAGAAATGCATCCGGAATGCATCTGGACTGCATTTTTATAGTGTGAACTGGCCCTAAATGTTTACATTAGTATCAGTGTCACTTAGTGGCAGGGTAAAAAAAAAAAAAAGAAGAAGCAAATTGCGCACTATTGTTTGTGGGCCGTACTACGGGTACAAACAACAAATAACATACACACGTGTGGTATCGCTGCAATCGCCAGGAGCAGGAGAAATTATCTGGGGTTGTTCTTTGGTGGTAGGTTATGGTAGTAGCAAGAAATACACAGCTACATTTTTTTTTTAAATGTTTTTTTTTTACTATTTTGGCCCAGTTTTTCTTTGGTAATAAACAAAAATCAAGAGATATCCATTACCCTTTACCACCAAATGAAAGCCCAATTTGCAGTACTGGACAGAGAGGAAAGAAAACAGTGGGGATTTTAAATTCCCAGACCGGTGGAGCCCTGACAGTTCAGGATTGCCAGAGGTAAGTACAGCAAGGACCAGGGTTAGGGGTGGGGAGGGGGCAGGGGCGGACTGACCATTTGGAAACTCGGGTACCGCCCGAGGGCCCGGGGTCAGTAGGGGGCCCCATGAGATGCCCCTGGTACCTTTTTTCATAGGCTTTTTTGAGTTTGGGTAAGGACACAGGGGCCCCATGATCCCCTATTGCCCGGGGGCCCCATGAGTTGTCAGTCCACCCCTGGGAGGAGGTCCGCTATTAGGTCACCTTTAGAGATTTTCTGTAAAGTGTTTCTAAACCCAGGACCCTGCATTCTCTATATCTGGTCTCCCACAGTACACACATCATGGAAATGCAATTATTTTATGAAATATAAACTGCTAAATACCTTTTCTCATCAGCAGTTTATAGCAGTCTTGTGACTTCTATCGGTATCCAGACCAGAACTGGTTAATCTTGCAGGAGGAGTTTTCATTCTCCTCTGACTGTCCTATGAGGCTGCATAACCCCTGACCCTCTGTCTGGACAGTGCTGATTGGAATAAATAAGAAAAGATCTACACGACCACCAATGCGCTAAAATCTTCCTCTTTATTTAAGCGACCACAAAAGATTACATCAGAAATACAATAGGTTTCGGCTAAGAAGCTTTAGTAATAACCCATAATGTACCATGGAACATAAAAGATGAAAACCATAAATATAAGGTGTTAGAGAGGCAGACCTAGATCACCATACAGAAAACGCACGGCAGGTGGGATCTGAACTTACATTTACAATAGATTTTCTCCTTCCTTTCGCTTGAATTTTTTCTTTATTGTTGACAATTTTTGCATTTTCTGTATGGCAATCTAGGTCTCCTTCCTACCCTCAGCAAGCTTTTATTTGTGTGTGTTTTTTGTTTTCATTTTTTATTTTTGTTTATTCTGAATGATGTTCAGTGTGGTGATACTGATTCAGGCTGTTTCCCGTGCATTCCACCTGTTGAATATTTTGCCATTATGGTGATCAACTTATTGATGGGCTCGGCCTGCCTCTCTACCACATTATATTTATGGTTTTTGTGTTTTATGTTCCATGGCACATTATGAGTTATGACTAAGGCTTCTTAGCCGAAACGCATCAACCTATTGTATTTTTGATGTAATATTTTAGCACTTCCGCCAGGCAGTACTGGGGCTGCTGGTTCATAATCCCAACCACCTGCCTGGAGTTTTGCATTTTCTCCCTGTGCCTGGGTGGGTTTCCTCCGGGTACTCTGGTTTCCTCCCACACTCCAAAGACATGCTGGTAGGTTAACTGGATCCTGTCTCAATTGGCCCTACTATGTGTATGTATGAATGTAAGTTAGGGACTTTAGACTGTACAGCCCTTGAGGGTTAGGGACTGATGTGAATGTACAATATATATGTAAAGTGCTGCGTAAATTGACGGCGATATATAAGTACCTGAAATAAATAAATACACACACTAAACTGCCACTGCTGCTTTAACTATGGAAGATGGATTGGGGACTATGGAAGAAGGGGGGATCAGAGAAGACAGGATCAAATAGCGGTTTTACACAATGCACTAAATTAAGCCATAAGACCTGCAAAGGGTTCCTGAGCCTTTAAATGGTCTCTCAGTCTGGTTCAGTAGGAATCCCAATCATGGGAAAGACTGCTGACCTGACAGTTGTGCAGAAAACCATCATTGACACCCTCCATAAGGAGGGAAAGCCTCAAAAGGTAATTGCAAAAGAAGTTGGATGTTCCCAAAGTGCTGTATCAAAGCACATTAATAGAAAGTTATGTGGAAGGGAAAAGTGTGGAAGAGAAAGGTGCACAAGCAGCAGGGATGACCACAGCCTGGAGAGGATTGTCAGGAAAAGGCCATTCAAAAGTGTTGGGGACTTACACAAGGAGTGGACTGAGGCTGGAGTCAGTGCATCAAGAGCCACCACACACAGACGGATCTGTGCTTCAAATGTCGTATTCCTCTTGTCAAGCCACTCCTGAACAACAAACAACGTTAGAAGCGTCTTACCTGGGCTAAAGAAAAACAGACCTGGTCTGTTGCTCAGTGGTCCAAAGTCCTCTTTTTTGATGAGAGCAACTTTTGCATCTCATTTGGAAACCAAGGACCCAGAGTATGGAGGAAGAATGGAGAGGCACACACTGCAAGATGCTTGAAGTCCAGTGTGAAGTTTCCACAGTCTGTGTTGATTTGGGGAGCCATGTCGTCTGCTGGTGTTGGTCCACTGTGCTTCATTAAGTCCAGGGTCAACGCAGCCGTCTACCAGGAGATTTTGGAGCACTTCATGATTCCTTCCACAGACGAGCTTTATGGGGATGCTGACTTCATTTTCCAGCAGGACTTGGCACCTGCCCACAATGCCAAAAGCACCAAAACCTGGTTCAATGACCGTGGGATTACTGTGCTCGATTGGCCAGCAAATCTATGGGGCATTGCCAAGAGAAAGATGAGAGACATGAGACCGAACACTGCAGAAGAGCTGAAGGCCGCTATAGAAGCATCCTGGTCTTCCATAACACCTCAGCAGTGCCAAAGGCTGATAGCTTCCATGCCACGCTGCATTGAGGCAGTAATTGCTGCAAAAGGGGCCCAAACCAAGTACTGAGTACATATGCATGCCTATACTTTTCAGAGGTCTGTTATTGTTCTATGTACAATCCTTGTTTTATTGATTGCATGTAATATTCTAATTTTCTGAGATTGTGGATTTGGGGTTTTCATGAGCTGTAAGCCATAATCATCACAATTATGACAAATCAGGGCTTGAACTATCTTGCTTTGTATGTAATGAGTCTATCTCATATATCAGTTTCACTTTTAAGTTGCATTACTGAAATAAATGAACTTTTGCACAATATTCTCATTTTTCAAATTTCACCTGTACAGTGTGTCAGAACATACTGCCCTACAGGAAAATGCTATGTGTCCCATATGTCCTCTTTTTTTGAGAACACGCTGCCTGCAGAGCTTTGGTGTGAACTGAACCCCTCTCCTAAAGATCCCTGGGATATATGACATAATTTTGCCTAGGCCTGAAACCAGGAAGTAACTGAACAAATGTAAAAAGGTTTAACCCCTTCATGCCAACTGCACACAAATTAGCAACCTCACAGACCTGGGTTTTTTTTTCATGGGGCTGCTAATTTGTGTACCTGTCTCTCTGCCGGGAGCACACCGCAACTGTCACTGAGAGCCCCAGGCTCCGTTCTAACGAACGATCCAGAACTCCCGATTCTGGCTCACCTGATCGCTGTGATAGACTCTGATTAGCTATCACAGTGATCAGTCACTCTGAAGCCTGTGCCCCTTGTTTTCTGTCTTTGAATGGAGAGAGATACATTGTATCTCTCTCTATCCTTTCAGAGAAAAAAAAAGCAAGTGTGTGTAAATAAATAAAAATAATAAAAAATAAACCAAAATACCTAGATCAAGGTTAGTGTTTGGGTTAAGGTCAGGGTCAAAGCCAGTGTTTTTTTTTAAGGGTCAGTTCACACTACATGCATTTCAGTGTGCTTTTATATGCATCCAAAATGCACAGAAAGTAGGTTATATGGTTGTCAATGTCATAGTTCACATCAGTGCTTGCGGTTCCAGTGTGTTCCGAATGGAGAAAAAAAAGTAGAGCAGGCTGCATTTTTCCTGCACAGCACTGTACTGGAACGCAGTAAAACGCATTAAAAACGCACTGGAATGCACCAAAACTAACTAAAAATGCACTGGAATGCACATGTCCCTATTTAAATTGAAGAAAAAGAGAGGGGAAAAAATTAACTGGAATGCATCAAAATGCACCGGGATGCACTAAAGACACAGAAACGCACATACAGAAATGCATCCGGAATGCATCTGGACTGCATTTTTATAGTGTGAACTGGCCCTAAATGTTTACATTAGTATCAGTGTCACTTAGTGGCAGGGTAAAAAAAAAAAAAAAAAGAAGCAAATTGCGCACTATTGTTTGTGGGCCGTACTACGGGTACAAACAACAAATAACATACACACGTGTGGTATCGCTGCAATCGCCAGGAGCAGGAGACATTATCTGGGGTTGTTCTTTGGTGGTAGGTTATGGTAGTAGCAAGAAATACACAGCTACATTTTTTTTTTAAATGTTTTTTTTTTACTATTTTGGCCCAGTTTTTCTTTGGTAATAAACAAAAATCAAGAGATATCCATTACCCTTTACCACCAAATGAAAGCCCAATTTGCAGTACTGGACAGAGAGGAAAGAAAACAGTGGGGATTTTAAATTCCCAGACCGGTGGAGCCCTGACAGTTCAGGATTGCCAGAGGTAAGTACAGCAAGGACCAGGGTTAGGGGTGGGGAGGGGGCAGGGGCGGACTGACCATTTGGAAACTCGGGTACCGCCCGAGGGCCCGGGGTCAGTAGGGGGCCCCATGAGATGCCCCTGGTACCTTTTTTCATAGGCTTTTTTGAGTTTGGGTAAGGACACAGGGGCCCCATGATCCCCTATTGCCCGGGGGCCCCATGAGTTGTCAGTCCACCCCTGGGAGGAGGTCCGCTATTAGGTCACCTTTAGAGATTTTCTGTAAAGTGTTACTAAACCCAGGACCCTGCATTCTCTATATCTGGTCTCCCACAGTACACACATCATGGAAATGCAATTATTTTATGAAATATAAACTGCTAAATACCTTTTCTCATCAGCAGTTTATAGCAGTCTTGTGACTTCTATCGGTATCCAGACCAGAACTGGTTAATCTTGCAGGAGGAGTTTTCATTCTCCTCTGACTGTCCTATGAGGCTGCATAACCCCTGACCCTCTGTCTGGACAGTGCTGATTGGAATAAATAAGAAAAGATCTACACGACCACCAATGCGCTAAAATCTTCCTCTTTATTTAAGCGACCACAAAAGATTACATCAGAAATACAATAGGTTTCGGCTAAGAAGCTTTAGTAATAACCCATAATGTACCATGGAACATAAAAGATGAAAACCATAAATATAAGGTGTTAGAGAGGCAGACCTAGATCACCATACAGAAAACGCACGGCAGGTGGGATCTGAACTTACATTTACAATAGATTTTCTCCTTCCTTTCGCTTGAATTTTTTCTTTATTGTTGACAATTTTTGCATTTTCTGTATGGCAATCTAGGTCTCCTTCCTACCCTCAGCAAGCTTTTATTTGTGTGTGTTTTTTGTTTTCATTTTTTATTTTTGTTTATTCTGAATGATGTTCAGTGTGGTGATACTGATTCAGGCTGTTTCCCGTGCATTCCACCTGTTGAATATTTTGCCATTATGGTGATCAACTTATTGATGGGCTCGGCCTGCCTCTCTACCACATTATATTTATGGTTTTTGTGTTTTATGTTCCATGGCACATTATGAGTTATGACTAAGGCTTCTTAGCCGAAACGCATCAACCTATTGTATTTTTGATGTAATATTTTAGCACTTCCGCCAGGCAGTACTGGGGCTGCTGGTTCATAATCCCAACCACCTGCCTGGAGTTTTGCATGTTCTCCCTGTGCCTGGGTGGGATTCCTCCGGGTACTCTGGTTTCCTCCCACACTCCAAAGACATGCTGGTAGGTTAATTGGATCCTGTCTCAATTGGCCCTACTATGTGTATGTATGAATGTAAGTTAGGGACTTTAGACTGTACAGCCCTTGAGGGTTAGGGACTGATGTGAATGTACAATATATATGTAAAGTGCTGCGTAAATTGACGGTGATATATAAGTACCTGAAATAAATAAATACACACACTAAACTGTGCATGTGCAGACTTGCCACTGCTGCTTTAACTATGGAAGATGGATTGGGGACTATGGAAGAAGGGGGTATCAGAGAAGACAGGATCAAATAGCGGTTTTACACAATGCACTAATTAAGCCATAAGACCTGCAAAGGGTTCCTGAGCCTTTAAATGGTCTCTCAGTCTGGTTCAGTAGGAATCCCAATCATGGGAAAGACTGCTGACCTGACAGTTGTGCAGAAAACCATCATTGACACCCTCCATAAGGAGGGAAAGCCTCAAAAGGTAATTACAAAAGAAGTTGGATGTTCCCAAAGTGCTGTATCAAAGCACATTAATAGAAAGTTATGTGGAAGGGAAAAGTGTGGAAGAAAAAGGTGCACAAGCAGCATTTTGTTTACTATTTTGGGCCAGTTTTTCTTTGGTAATAAACAAAAATCAGGAGATATCCATTACCCTTTACCAACAAATGAAAGCCCAATTTGTCCTGAAAAAAACCCCAAGGTATAATCCACCTGGATGTACAACGTAGTTGTGATATGGACGGTTTTACTAACACGTCAACGTTGCAAGATTGTACTTAGGTGTTAGATTTGTGTTACCCTTAGGCAGGAAGGGGTTAAAAGAAGTGACTATAATATACTTTCCTATTTACTAAGGCGAGCAGCAAAAGGATTACAAATAGTCTGAGAGAGTGAAGTTGTGCTTTATACTAGACGTTCACAGTGATGAAAGGACTGCACAGGAATGGGTCATTCTGAGGTAATGGAGGCTATCCCGTACACTGCTGTATGCTCTGTGTAACCTAGCCTGTGCTGGGTGGGCGGGGTCACGAGTCGGTACAGCTAGAAGGATGCTGGGATGCCCTTGTACAGGCAGTGGGCGTGGTCTCGGTCAGGCTCGGAGGAAGTGTGTGATATAGACAGTGTCTGATATCGGAGCCTCACACTCGCTGGACCGGCTCAGAGGAGGTGTCACGTGTCCTCACCATGGCTGACGTTCTGCCCAAGCTCTTCCAACACATTGACAATCACCAGGAACTCTATGTGCAGGTACTGTACATGTGTCCGTACAGGGAGGGGAGCACAGGCTCCATACATTGCAGCATGATATTATTATAGGGCTGGGCACCTCTGGAGCATCCCTCATGCTTTGCTGGGTGTGCCTTCAGTGGTAATGAGTACATCGAAATTCAGGTTTTTGTATTTTAAAACTGTGGACAGAGTAGGAAATAAAGCTAGTCCAGCATAAAAATGGCGTTTGGAGTTTAGGACAATGTGGGCAAGGGTTAGAACCCCTGCCAAGTATTTACTGCTGTCTGGGGATCATTTTAAAGAGGTTCTTCAGTCTTATAGTGATAGGAAACTCATTTCAACGCAAAAAAAAAAATCACCTACAGGTAAGTTGGATTGCTGCACGTTAAACTTTTATTGTTGAAAAATCACCATACAAAAGGGTGATTTCCCCCCCCCCCCCCAAAACAAAATGGACAAAGCCATACATCATAGTGTTTAACACTTCTTGTGGCCTTCAGATTACTACAACAGTGTGTAGAGAGCTTCATGGAATGGGTTTCCATGGCCATGCAGCTGCATCCAAGCCTTACATCACCAAGTGCTATGCAAGTCGGATGTAGAGGTGTAAAGCACGTCGTCACTGAACTCCACAGAGCAGTGGAGACGTGTTCTCTCGAATTATGAATCCTGCTTCTCTGGCAATCCAATGGACTCTTCTGGGCTTGGCAGTTGCCAGGAGAACAGTACTTAGGCGACTGCATTGCGCCAAGTGTAAAGTTTGGTGGAGGGGGGTTTATGGTGTGGACTTGTATATCAGGGGTTGGACTTAGCCCTTTTGTTCCAGTGAAGGGAACTCTTAAGGCATCGGCATACCAAGACATTTTGGATAATTTCATGCTCCCAACTTTGTGGGAACAGTTTGGGGATGGCACCTTTCTGTTCAAACATGACTGCACACCAGTGCACAAAGCAAGGTCCACAAAAACATGGATGAGAGTTTGGGGTGGAGGAACTTGACTGGCCTGCACGGAGTCCTGACCTCAACCTGATAGAACACATTTGGAACGAATTAGAGCAGAGACTTCGACCTTACAAATGCGCTTCTGGAAGAATGGTCAAACATTCCCATAGATACACTTCTAAACCTTGTGGACAGCCTTCCCAGAAGAGTCGTAGCTGTTAAAGCTACAAAGGGTGGGCAAACTCAATATTGAACCCAATGGACCAAGATTGGGATGTCATTGAAGTTCATGCACATGTAAAGGCAGACATCCCAATACTTTTGGCTATATATATTCGCAGATCAGTTCTTCACCAGTCTTTGGGTCCCCAGTGCCAGCAAGTTTACTAAGGGAAGCCAGCTTTGACTCATCGTGGCTTCATAGTCGGCTTCGTATTGCACATGCGTCAGTTGTGCTGTGCTTTTTGAATGGTCCTGTGGTCTTCTGGGACTTGTGGCTGGGATAATGCCTGCTCCGATTGCTTAAGCAGAAGTGGGTACCCAAAACTAGGTACCCACTCCCCAAGATAAAAAGGAAAAAAAAAAAAACCCTCCAAAAGTGGAAAAGGAGTGGGGAAGGAGGTGTTAAACTGAAACTTCCCTTTTAGAATCCACTTGTGTGACTTGCAATGAGATTTTGGGGTCCAAAGTTGCATGACAAGGCGCTGCCATGTTTCACAATGAGTATCATTCAAAGCTGTGCGAAGTCAGTTCCTACACTACTTTGGTATGAGTTTTGATGCGACTTGACTCCAGTGAATGTAAAGTCAGATCAAAGTCGCACTGATAACCGTGCGTCTCTGAAGACGTGCAAATGTGAATGGAGCCTTGGGGTGCAAATGTGAATGGAGCCTTGGGGTGAAGTTTCATTTCAAAAGTATATCTCCTCACTTTCTGTCCAGCTAACACTTTACCAGATAGGAAGTGAGGGGAAATCTGCAACAGCATCACAGACTGAAATAAAACTGCTTTCTTTAGTAGACTAGGAGCGCTGACAGTTTTTATTTTTTATTCCTGTTGCAGAATTTCCTTCCTGCTTGGTGACAATGTTGTTAGCAAGGCTAAAAGTAAGGAAGTTTAGGTTTACTTTACTGTGTGCTGGAAATGTGCAAAATCTCACACATTTCTGACATGCAGAGAAATGTGCTGTACATTAGCAGACGTGCAGCAGTGCCATTACTTTTTAATGGCAACTGTAGCACGTTTACCTGCTTGTGGAGTAATAAAATGAATCGTACTACTACCTAATAACCTCCCTAGCAGTATGATTACGTCTATATTTCTGTTCTCAAAGTGGTACCTTTTTTGCATGGAAATGGTTTTTTTTATTGTAGGCCTGTACTTTTTAGGGCTAACTTGCTGAAATCTGTCTGAACAAGAGTCTAGTAAACAAATAACATTTGAAACCCGAAATTATTATATAATAATCATAAAAAATAATTTAATTCAATAATATAATCAAACCAAAAAGACTGAAATTTGAAATATAGCGCCAAGTTTGCATCACAGAACTTAGTCGCAAAATCGTTTTCAGTCTCTGACGAATTTCCGCACAAATCATCACTCAATTCTGCAAGTGGTTTTGATTTACTATCGCTGTATTCTAACTGGTCTAAAACCGCTTTTGACATAAAGGGACGCTTTATGGACGCCATGGACTTTTCTCAGTTTCCAGGCAGAATGGTAAAAATGCAGGCAGGGCACAGGACAAAGCACTAGGGACAAATGTGAAATGCTTTGAAACAGTAATGTTTTACTGTGTGATTTTAGTGTATTAGTGAATATCGCTTTTTTTTAAATTTCCCGCCGGTTCTGTCCCCCGTACGTCCCGACGCTCGCAGAGACCAGAAGATGGATTCCAGCATCGGCCGAAGGAGATAGCTGGGGACGCTGCAGGGGACACATCGCGGGAGTGCAGGACATGCTAAGTGATCGAGGGAATCCCAGAGCAACACTGCAGGGTAATCCCGAGTGTAGCTCAGGGTTACTGCTTTTGGCACTGATAATTAACCCCGAGCTACACTCGGGAATACCGCCAGGGAGGTTAAAGCTGAGTTCCACTCACTCTGTAAAAAAAATAAATCAGCAGCTACAAAAACTGTAGCTGCTGACTTTAAAAAAAACAGCCACTCACCTGTCCCATGATCCCACGTTGCCCCCGCAGCAGCCCGTTTCACTGGCCATCCTGTATTACGGGCGCCGGCATCTTCAGTGTGGGCCCCCGGCTGTGACAGCTTGTGGTTTCACGGCTGGGTGCCCACTGCGCATGCATGAGTAGCGCTGTGCTTCCTGAATGGCCCCATCATCTTCTGGGACCTGTCATGTGTCCCACAAGACTCCAGGGAGGGTAGGAGGACAACTTTCGTTGTCAATTGCCGTGGGAGTGGGTACCTGTCAAATTCGGGTACCCATACCTCCTCCTCGCTCCCCAAAGGTGACAATTCTTAATGGGGAGCGGAGGACCAATCTTTAAAGCGGAACTTCCCCTTTTGGGTGGAAGTCAGCATTAAGTTACCTCCTATAACCAATATCCTATGCCTAATATGTTCAGTAAACAACAGTATTTCAAAATGTGTGCAAAGAAATTGTATTTGTAATATTGAGAATGTGTTTCTTGGAACATTTTTTTTTTTTTTTTAAATACTGTTTACTAAACATATTGCACTTTTGGATGTAGGGATAGGCATAGGATATTGGTTATATGTAGTAACTTAATAGGTAGTAGTGCTATTCACTTTATTCTTCCACTTAGTGTTGATGTTTTACATCAAATAGGTGATAGCAGCTGTACTTTAATTATTGGGTGGTGGCACAGCTCCAAAGCATTCTTTCTCATATGTTCACCTGCTTGCCAAACTGCATGGTGCCGCAGCACCATTTCCAAAAAGGGTCTGGGACTTCTCTTCCCACGTTTCTTGTGGGTTGGGCAGCCCAATGATGGGAATATGCTGCTCTGCCCATGATGTGCGTGCGCAAATACGCATGCACAGTTGTAAACTGGACCAAGCACTCTGTTATTAAAATTGTAGTCCTAATATCCTTATCCACACAAGCGGAGTGTACAGTATCCTTTATTGTGGCCATACACGCTTCAGTTTTATTATCTAGGCCGGCCTTTCTGAACCAGGGTTCCTTGAGGTTTCTTCAGGGGTGCCTTGAGAAAATGTCTAAAAATTGCCCAAAACTTGTATACAAACCAGTGGGTGGAACAAGCCTTTTAGTTACACATAGCCCTAGGTTTGTTGTGCACCTATACGACCTTCTAGCCGCCGGTGTCCTGACAACCAATGACATCAGTTGATAAGGAGGATGTTGGTTGCCTGCACAGCATCCTTGTTTGACCCTCTCCATCAGTGCTGGGGTCACATTAGCACAGTGATGGAGAAAAACTGGGGGAGAAGAGAAACATTTCCCCCCTCCTTTCACTTTCATTTGGTGATCTGATCAGTGACACATTTCCTGTCTAAAGCTGGGTATACACATATAGTTTTTTCATTTGACCAATGAGCTCAAAAAAAAAAAAAAAAAAAAAAAAAAATGAATGAATCCCCATTTACATACGCAAAGTGGATGGAGGGATCCTCCTCCTTGTGCTATTGTATTCTGACAGCAGGGAGGGCGACTCCTCTGTCAGAATACACTGATCAGCAGTTGATCAAATGAAAGTGGTGTTTTTTTTTTTTTTTTGTGTTTTTTTCTTGTTTTGTAGCATTCCTGTTTGACAGGTAGCAAGGTTCTGCCTTGCTCACACCATACTGCTGCATGGAATGGCACTGTCACAGGTAATTATGTGAGCACTGTTCTGTGCCTACCACCAGAGCAGTGAAGTGGAGGATGAGATTTAAG